>NC_092402.1:1519315-1819315 GCF_030028105.1 Mobula birostris | reverse complement strand
TCAAACTCTACCCCGGTCCCTGTTACTGATATCAAGCACTGTCCCAGTTCCCTTTTACTGATATCAAACACTCTCCCAGATCACAGTTACTGATATCAAAGTCTTTCCCAGTTCACTGTCACTGATATCGAACTGGCTCCCAGTTCCCTGTTACTGATATCAAACACACTCCCAGTTCCCTGTTACTGTCATCGAACACACTCCCAGTTCTTTGTAACTGTTGTCGATCACTCTTAGAGTTCAGTGTTACTGTTATCAAACACTCTCCCAGTTGGCTGTTGCTGTTATCGAACACTCTATGAGTTCCCTGTTACTGTCATTGAACACTCTCCCGGTTCCCTGTTGCTGTTATCGAACACTTCCTCAGTACCCTGTAACTGATATCGAACACTCTCCCAGTTCCCTTTACTGATATCGAATACTCTCCCAGTTCCCTGTTAATGATGTTAAACATTCTCCCAATTCCCTGTTTCTGTTATCAAACAGTCTCCCAGTTCCCTGTCACTGATATCAAACTCTCCCCCAGATCCATTTTACTGATATCGGACACTCTCCCGGTTCCCTGTTGCTGTTATCGAACACTCCCTCAGTACCTTGTAACTGATATCGAAAACTCGCCCAGTTCCCTGTTACTGATATCAAACTCTCCCCCAGAATCCTGTTACTGATCTCAAACACTTGCCGTTCCCTGTCACTGATATCAAACAATCTCCCAGTCGCTTGTAACTGTTTTCGATCACTCTCCCATTCACTGTTACTGATATCAAACACTCTCCCAGTTGCCTGTCACTGATATGAAACACTCTCCCAGTTCACTGTCACTGACATCATACACTGTCCCAGTCCCTTGTAACAGTTGTCGATCACTCTCCCAGTTCCCTATTACTCTTATCAAACACTCTTCCAGTTCCCTGTTAATAACGCCGAACAATCTCCCAGTTCCCTTTTACTGAAATCGATCATTCTCCCAGTTACCTGTTACTGATATCAAACACTCTCCCAATTCCTTGTAACTGTTGTTGATCACTCTCACAGTTCCCTGTGACCGTTATCAACCACTCTCCCAGTTGCCTGTTGTGTTTATCGACCCCTCTGCCAGTTCCCTGTTACTGTTATCAAACACTCTCCCAGTTCCCTGTTACTGATATCAAACACTCTCCCAGTTCACAGTCACTGATATCAAAGTCTCTCCCAGTTCTCTGTTACTGTTGTGAAACACTCTCCCAGTTCACAGTCACTGATATCAAAGTCTCTCCCAGTTCTCTGTTACTGTTGTGAAACACTCTCCCAGTTCCCTGTTACTGATGTTAAACATTATCCCTGTTCCCTGTTGGTGTTATCTGACACTCTCCCAGTATCCTGTCACTGTTATCAAACAATCTCCCAGTTCCCTGTCACTGACATCGAACAAGCTCACAGTTCCCTGTTACTGATATCAAACAGTGTCCCAGTTCCGTGTCGCTGTTATTGAACACTCTCCCAGTTTCCTGTTGCTGATATCAAACACTCTTCCAGTTCCTTGTAACTGTTGTTGATCACTCTCACAGTTCCCTGTTACTGTTAAGAAACACTCTCAGAGTTGACTGTTGCTGTTATCGAACACTCTGCCAGTTCCCTATTACTGGTATCAAGCACTGTCCCAGTTCTCTGTCACTGATATCAAACAATCTCCCAGTTCCCTGTCGCTGATATCGAACAAGCTCACAGTTCCCTGTTACTGTTATCAAACACACTCCCAGTTCCCTGTTAGTGATTTCGAACACTCTCCCAGTTCCCTGTTACTGATATGAAAAATACTCCCAGTTCCCTGTTACTGTATCGAGCACACTCCCAGTTCCCAATGTTACTGTTATTGAATGCTCTCCCAGTTTTCTGTTACTGATATGAAACACTCTCCCAGTTCCTTGTAACAGTTTTTGATCACTCTCACAGTTCCCTGTTACTGTTAGCAAACACTCTCCCAGTTCACGGTTACTGATATCAAAGTCTCACCCAGTTCTCTGTTACTGTTATGACACAGTCTCTCAGTTCCCTGTTACTGATATCGAACACTCTCCCAGTTCCCTATTACTCTTATCAAACACTCTTCCAGTTCCCTGTTACTAACGTCGAACAATCTCCCAGTTCCCTGTTACTGAAAGCGAGCACTCTCCCAGTTCCCCGTATGCGGGATGGTTTTTTGAACCAACATGCCGAGGAACCAACTAGAGAGCAGGCTATTCTGGACTGGGTTTTGAGCAATGAGGAAGGGTTAATTAGCAATCTCGTCGTGAGAGGCCCCTTGGGTAAGAGTGACCATAATATGGTGGAATTCTTCATTAAGATGGAGAGTGACATAGTTAATTCAGAAACAAAGGTTCTGAACTTAAAGAGGGGCAACTGTGAAGGTATGAGACATGAATTAGCTAAGATAGACTGGCAAATGACACTTAAAGGATTGACGGTGGATATGCAATGGCAAGCATTTAAAGGTTGCATGGATGAACTACAACAAATGTTCATCCCAGTTTGGCAAAAGAATAAATCAAGGAAGGTAGTGCACCCATGGCTGACAAGAGAAATTAGCGATAGTATCAATTCCAAGGAAGAAGCATACAAATTAGCCAGAGAAAGTGGCTCACCTGAGGACTGGGAGAAATTCAAAGTTCAGCAGAGGAGGACAAAGGGCTTAATTAGGAAGGGGAAAAAAGACTATGAGAGAAAACTGGCAGGGAACATAAAAACTGACTGTAAAAGCTTCCATAGATATGTAAAAAGGAAAAGACTGGTAAAGACAAATGTAGGTCCCCTGCAGACAGAAACAGGTGAATTGATTATGGGGAGCAAGGACATGGCAGACCAATTGAATAATTACTTTGGTTCTGTCTTCACTAAGGAGGACATGAGGACTAAAGAGGAATGCGATGAGGTGGAGGATAAATGCGTGGTTGAGGAATTGGAGCAGGGGGCAGGGATTCAAGTTTTTGGATCATTGGGACCTCTTTTGGCGCAGGCGTGACCTGTACAAAAAGGACGGGTTACACTTGAATCCTAGGGGGACCAATATCCTGGCAGGGAGATTAGCGGGGGCTACTGAGGTGACTTTAAACTAGAATGGTTGGGGGGTGGGAATCAAATTAAAGAGGCTAGGCGTGAGGAGGTTAGTTCACAACAGGGGGATGGGAACCAGTGCAGAGAGACAGAGGGGTGTAAAGTGAGGGTAGAAGCAACAAGTACTAAGGAGAAAAGTAAAAGTGGCAGGCTGACAAATCCAGGGCAAGCATTAAAAATGGCCACTTTTCAGCATAATTGTATAAGGGCTAAGAGAGTTGTAAAAGAGCGCCTGAAGGCTTTGTGTGTCAATGCAAGGAGCATTCGTAATAAGGTGGATGAATTGAAAGTGCAGATTGTTATTAATGATTATGATATAGTTGGGATCACAGAGACATGGCTCCAGGGTGACCAGGGATGGGAGCTCAACGTTCAGGGATATTCAATATTCAGGAGGGATAGACATGAAGGAAGGGGAGGTGGGGTGGCGTTGCTGGTTAAAGAAGATATTAACGCAATAGAAAGGAAGGACATAAGCCGGGAAGATGTGGAATCGATATGGGTAGAGCTGCGTAACACTAAGGGGCAGAAGACGCTGGTGGGAATTGTGTACAGGCCACCTAACAGTAGTAGTGAGGTCGGAGATGGTATTAAACAGGAAATTAGAAATGTGTGCAATAAAGGAACAGCAGTTATAATGGGTGACTTCAATCTACATGTAGATTGGGTGAACCAAATTGGTAAGGGTGCTGAGGAAGAGGATTTCTTGGAATGTATGCGGGATGGTTTTTTGAACCAACATGCCGAGGAACCAACTAGAGAGCAGGCCATTCCAGACTGGGTATTGAGCAATGAGGAAGGGTTAATTAGCAATCTTGTCGTGAGAAGCCCCTTGGGTAAGAGTGACCATAATATGGTGGAATTCTTTATTAAGATGGAGAGTGACATAGTTAATTCAGAAACAAAGGTTCTGAACTTAAAGAGGGGTAACTTTGAAGGTATGAGACGTGAATTAGCTAAGATAGACTGGCAAATGACACTCAAAGGATTGACGGTGGATATGCAATGGCAAGCATTTAAAGGGTGCATGGGTGAACTACAACAATTGTTCATCCCAGTTTGGCAAAAGAATAAATCAAGGAAGGTAGTGCACCCGTGGCTGACAAGAGAAATTAGGGATAGTATCAATTCCAAGGAAGAAGCATACAAATTAGCCAGAGAAAGTGGCTCACCTGAGGACTGGGAGAAATTCAGAGTTCAGCAGAGGAGGACAAAGGGCTTAATTAGGAAGGGGAAAAAAGATTATGAGAGAAAACTGGCAGGGAACATAAAGACGGACTGTAAAAGCTTTTATAGATATGTAAAAAGGAAAAGACTGGTAAAGACAAATGTAGGTCCCCTGCAGACAGAAACGGGTGAATTGATTATGGGGAGCAAGGACATGGCAGACCAATTGAATAATTACTTTGGTTCTGTCTTCACTAAGGAGGACATAAATAATCTTCCAGAAATAGTAGGGGACAGAGGGTCTAGTGAGATGGAGGAACTGAGCGAAATACATGTTAGTAGGGAAGTGGTGTTAGGTAAATTGAAAGGATTGAAGGCAGATAAATCCCCAGGGCCAGATGGTCTGCATCCTAGAGTGCTTAAGGAAGTAGCCCAAGAAATAGTGGATGCATTAGTGATAATTTTTCAAAACTCATTAGATTCTGGACTAGTTCCTGAGGATTGGAGGGTGGCTAATGTAACTCCACTTTTTAAAAAAGGAGGGAGAGAGAAACCGGGGAATTATAGACCGGTTAGCCTAACGTCGGTGGTGGGGAAACTGCTGGAGTCAGTTATCAAGGATGTGATAACAGCACATTTGGAAAGCGGTGAAATGATCGGACAAAGTCAGCATGGATTTGTGAAAGGAAAATCATGTCTGACGAATCTCATAGAATTTTTTGAGGATGTAACTAGTAGAGTGGATAGGGGAAAACCAGTGGATGTGGTATATTTGGACTTTCAAAAGGCTTTTGACAAGGTCCCACACAGGAGATTAGTGTGCAAACTTAAAGCACACTGTATTGGGGGTAAGGTATTGGTGTGGGTGGAGAATTGGTTAGCAGACAGGAAGCAAAGAGTGGGAATAAACGGGACCTTTTCAGCATGGCAGGCGGTGACTAGTGGGGTACCGCAAGGCTCAGTGCTGGGACCCCAGTTGTTTACAATATATATTAATGACTTGGATGAGGGAATTAAATGCAGCATCTCCAAGTTTGCGGATGACACGAAGCTGGGTGGCAGTGTTAGCTGTGAGGAGGATGCTTAGAGGATGCAGGGTGACTTGGATAGGTTGGGTGAGTGGGCAAATTCATGGCAGATGCAATTTAATGTGGATAAATGTGAAGTTATCCACTTTGGTGGCAAAAATAGGAAAACAGATTATTATCTGAATGGTAGCCGATTAGGAAAAGGGGAGGTGCAACGAGACCTGAGTGTCATTATACACCAGTCATTGAAAGTGGGCATGTAGGTACAGCAGGTGGTGAAAAAGGCGAATGGTATGCTAGCACTTATAGCGAGAGGATTCGAGTACAGGAGCAGGGAGGTACTACTGGAGTTGTACAAGGCCTTGGTGAGACCACACCTGGAGTATTGTGTGCAGTTTTGGTCCCCTAATCTGAGGAAAGACATCCTTGCCATAGAGGGAGTACAAAGAAGGTTCACCAGATTGATTCCTGGGATGGCAGGACTTTCATATGAAGAAAGACTGGATGAACTGGGCTTGTACTCGTTGGAATTTAGAAGATTGAGAGGGGATCTTATTGAAATGTATAAAATCCTAAAGGGATTGGACAGGCTAGATGCAGGAAGATTGTTCCTGATGTTGGGGAAGTCCAGAACAAGGGGTCACAGTTTGAGGATAAAGGGGAAGCCTTTTAGGACCGAGATGAGGAAAAACTTCTTCACACAGAGAGTGGTGAATCTGTGGAATTCTCTGCCACAGGAAACAGTTGAGGCCAGTTCATTGGCTATATTTAAGAGGGAGTTAGATATGGCCCTTGTGGCTACGGGGATCAGGGGGTGTGGAGGGGAAGCTGGGGCGGAGTTCTGAGTTGGATGATCAGCTATGATCATAATAAATGGCGGTGCAGGCTTGAAGGGCCGAATGGACTACTCCTGCACCTATTTTCTATGTTTCTATGTTTCTCTGTTACTGTTATGAAACAATCTCCCAGTTCCCTGTTACTGATATCGAACACTCTCCCAGTTCCCTGTTACTGATATCGAACTCTCTCCCAGTTCCCTGTTACTGATATCCAACACTCTCCCAGTTCCCTGTTACTGAAGTTAAACACTTTCTCTGTTCCCTGTTACTGTTATCGAACACACTCCCAGTTCCCAATGATACTGTCATCTAACACTCTCCCAGTTCCCTGTCACTGTTATCAAACAATCTCCCAGTTCCCTGTCACTGATATCGAACAAGCTCACAGTTCCCTGTTACTGATATCGAGCAGTGTCCCGGTTCCCTGTTGTTGATATCAAAAACTCTCTTAGTTCCCTGTTACTGATATCAAACAATCTCCCAGTTCCCTGTCACTGATATGGAACACACTCTCAGTTCCCTGCTACTGACATCGAACACTCTCCCAGTTCCCTGTCACTGATATTGAACAAGCTCACAGTTCCCTGTCACTGATATCGAACAGTCTCCCAGTCCCCTGTTACTGAAGTTAAACATTGTCCCTGTTCCCTGTTGGTATCATCGAACACTCTCCCAGTTCCCTGTCACTGATATAGAACACACTCACAGTTCCCTGCTACTGACATTGAACACTCTCCCAGTTCCCTGTTACTGATATCAAACACTCTCCTAGTTCACAGTTACTGATATCAAAGCTTCACCCAGTTCTCTGTTACTGTTATGAAACAGTCTTCCAGTTCCCTGTTACTGATATCGAACACTCTCCCAGTTCCCTGTTACTGATATCGAACACTCTCCCAGTTCCCTGTTACTGATATCGAACACTCTCCCAGTTCCCTGTTACTGATATCGAACACTCTCCCAGTTCCCTGTTACTGAAGTTAAACACTTTCCCTGTTCCCTGTTAATGTTATCGAACACACTCCCAGTTCCCTGTCACTGTTATCAAACAATCTCCCAGTTCCCTGTCACTGATATCAAACACTCTCCCAGTCGCTTGTAACTGTCGTCGATCACTCTCCCTGTTCCCTGTTACCGATATCAAACACTGTCTTAGTTGCCTGTTGCGTTTATCGAACCCTCTGCCAGTTCGCTGTCACTGATATCAAACAATCACCCAGACATTTGTAACAGTTGTTGATCACTCTCCCAGTTCCCTATTACTCTTATCAAACACTCTTCCAGTTCTCTGTTACTAACGTCGAACAATCTCCCAGTTCCCTGTTATTGAAAGCGAACACTCTCCCAGTTCCATGTTACTGATATCAAAAGCACTCCCAGTTCCCTGTTACTGTTATTGAACACACTCCCAGTTCCCTGCTACTGTTATGGAATGCTCTCCCAGTTTCCTGTTACTGATATCAAACACTCTCCCAGATCCCTGTTACAGATATCGAACACTCTCCCAGTTGCCTGCAACTGATATCAAACTCATCCCCAGTACCTTGTCACTGCTATCCAATACTCTCCCAGTTCCTTGTTACAGTTATCAAACACTCTCCCAATTCTCTGTTACTGATATCAAAAACTCTCCCAGATCCCTGTTACAGATATCAAACACACTCTGAGTTCCCTGTTACTGTAATCAAACACTCTCCCAGTTCCCTGTTACTGTTATCAAGCACTCTCCCAGTTCTTGATCCTGATGTCGAACACTCTCCCAGTTCCCTGTTACTGTTATCGAACACTCTCCCTGCTCCCTGTCACTGACATCAAACTCTCCCCCAGATCCCTGCTACTGATATTAGACACTCTCCCAGTTCCCTGCTACTGATATCAAGCACTCTCCCAGATCTCTGTTACAGATATCAAACACACTCTCAGTTCCCTGTTACTGTTATTGAACACTCTCACAGTTCCCTGTTACTGATATCAAACACTCTCCCAGTTCCGTGTTACTGATATCAAACACTCTCCCAGTTCCGTGTTACTGATATCAAACACTCTCCCAGTTCTGTGTTACTGCTGTCAAACACTGTCCCTGTTCCCTGTAATGATATCGAACACACTCTCAGTTCCCTGTTCCTGATGTCGAACACTCTCCCAGTTCCCTTTTCTTGTTATCAAATACTCTGCATTCCCTGTCACTATTATCGAACACTCTCTCTGTTCCCTGTTCTCGAACACTCTCTCGGTTCCCTGTTACTGATATCGAACACTCACCCAGTTCCGTGTTCCTGTTGTTGAACACTCTCAGAATTCCCTGTTACTGTTGTCATACACAGTCCCGTTTCCCTGTTACTGATATGGAACATGTTCCTAGTTCCCTGTTACTGATATCGAACACTCGCCCAGTTCCCTATCATTGATATCGAGCACTCTCCCAATTCCCTGTCACTGACATCAAACTCTCCCCTAGATCTCTGCTACTAATACTAAACACTCTCCCAGTTCCCTGTTACTGATATCAAGCACTCTCTCAGATCTCTGTTAGAGATATCGAACACTCTCCCAGTTTCACGTTACTGATATGAGACACTCTCCCTGTTCCTTGTCACTGATATCAAACTCTCCCCCAGATCCCTGCTACTGATATCAGACACTCTCCCAGTTCGCTGTTACTGATATCGAACAGTCTCCCAGTATACTATCACTGATATCAAACTCTACCCCTGGTCCCTGTTACTGATATCTGACACTCTCACAGTTCCCTGTTACTGATATCGAACACTCTCTCAGTTCTCTGTTACTGTTATCGAAAACTCTCCCAGTTCCCTGTTACTAATATCAAACACTCTCGCAGTTCCCTGTTACTGATATCGAACACTCTCCCAGTTCCCTGTTACTGATATCGAACACTCTCCCAGTTCCATGTTACTGATATCAAACTCTCCCCCAGTTCCCTGTTACTGTTATTGAATACTCTCCCAGTACCCTGTTACTGATATCAAAGACTCTCCCAGTTCCCTGTTACTGTTATCAAACTCTCCCCCAGTTCCCTGTTACTGTTATTGAATACTCTCCCAGTACCCTGTTACTGATATCAAAGACTCTCCCAGTTCCCTGTTACTGTTATCAAACACTCCCCCTGTTCCCTGTTACTGTTATGAAACAGTCTTCCAGTTCCCTGTTACTGATATCGAACACTCTCCCAGTTCCCTGTTACTGATATCGAACACTCTCCCAGTTCGCTGTTACTGATATCGAACACTCTCCCAGTTCCCTGTTACTGATATCGAACACTCTCCCAGTTCCCTGTTACTGAAGTTAAACACTTTCCCTGTTCCCTGTTAATGTTATCGAACACACTCCCAGTTCCCTGTCACTGTTATCAAACAATCTCCCAGTTCCCTGTCACTGATATCAAACACTCTCCCAGTCGCTTGTAACTGTCGTCGATCACTCTCCCTGTTCCCTGTTACCGATATCAAACACTGTCTTAGTTGCCTGTTGCGTTTATCGAACCCTCTGCCAGTTCGCTGTCACTGATATCAAACAATCACCCAGACATTTGTAACAGTTGTTGATCACTCTCCCAGTTCCCTATTACTCTTATCAAACACTCTTCCAGTTCTCTGTTACTAACGTCGAACAATCTCACAGTTCCCTGTTATTGAAAGCGAACACTCTCCCAGTTCCATGTTACTGATATCAAAAGCACTCCCAGTTCCCTGTTACTGTTATTGAACACACTCCCAGTTCCCTGCTACTGTTATGGAATGCTCTCCCAGTTTCCTGTTACTGATATCAAACACTCTCCCAGATCCCTGTTACAGATATCGAACACTCTCCCAGTTGCCTGCAACTGATATCAAACTCATCCCCAGTACCTTGTCACTGCTATCCAATACTCTCCCAGTTCCTTGTTACAGTTATCAAACACTCTCCCAATTCTCTGTTACTGATATCAAAAACTCTCCCAGATCCCTGTTACAGATATCAAACACACTCTGAGTTCCCTGTTACTGTAATCAAACACTCTCCCAGTTCCCTGTTACTGTTATCAAGCACTCTCCCAGTTCTTGATCCTGATGTCGAACACTCTCCCAGTTCCCTGTTACTGTTATCGAACACTCTCCCAGTTCCCTGTTACTATTATCAAACACTCCCCCTGTTCCCTGTTACTGTTATCAAATGCTCTCCCAGTTCCATGTTACTGATATCGAACACTCTCCCAGTTCCCTGTTACTGATATCAAACACTCTCCTAGAACCCTGTTACAGGTATCGAACACTCTCCCAGTTCCATGTTACTGATATGAGACACTCTCTATGTTCCTTGTCACTGAGATTGAACTCTCCCCCAGATTCCTGCTGCTAATATCAGACACTCTCCCAGTTCGCTGTTACTGATATTGAGCAGTCTCCCAGTTCTCTGTCACTGATATCAAACTCTACCTGAGTTCCCTGTTACTGATATCTGACACTCTGACAGTTCCCTGTTACTGATATCGAACAGTCTCCCAGTTCCCTGTCACTGATATCAAACACTCACCCAGCTCCTTGTAACTGTTGTCGATCACTCTCCCCGTTCCATGTCACTGTTATCTAACACAATATCAGTTCCCTGTTGCTGTTATCCAACACTCTGCCAGTTCCCTATTACTGATATGAAGCACTGTCCCAGTTCTCTGTCACTAGTATCAAACACTGTCCCAGTTCCCTGTTACTGATATCGAACACTCTCCCAGTTCCCTGTTACTGATATCAAACACTCTCCCAGTTCACAGTTACTGATATCAAAGTCTCACCCAGTTCTCTGTTATTGTTATGAAACAGTCTCCCAGTTCCCTGTTACTGATATCGAACACTCTCCCAGTTCCCTGTTACTGATATCATACATTGTCCCTGTTCCCTGTTGGTGTTATCTAACACTGTCCCAGTTCCCTGTCACTGTTATCAAACAATCGCCCAGTTCCCTGTCACTGATATCGAACAAGCTCACAGTTCCCTGTTACTGATATCGAACAGTGTCCCAGTTCCCTGTTGTTTATATCAAACACTCTCCCAGTTCCCTGTTACTGATATCAAATAGTCTCCCAGTTCCCTGTCACTGATGTGGAACACACTCTCAGTTCCCTGCTACTGACATCGAACACTCTCCCAGTTCCCTGTTATTGATATCAAACACTCTCCCTGTTCCCTGTCACTGTGATCAGACGTTCTCTCAGTTCCCTGGTACTGGAATCGAAAACTATCCCAGTACCATGTACTGTTATGAAAGACTCTCCCAGTTCCCTATTACTGATATCAAACACACTCGCAGTTCCCGTTAATGTTATCGAACACACTCCCAGTTCCTTGTTACTGATATCGAACAAACTCCCAGTTCCTTGTAACTGATGTCGATAACTCTCATAGTTCCCTGTTACTGTCATCAAACACTCTCCCAGTTGACTGTTGCTGTTATCGAACACTCTACGAGATCCTTGTTACTGTCATCGAACACTCTCCCAGTTCCCTGTCACTGTGACAGACGCTCTCTCAGTTCCCTGGTACTGGAATCGAAAACTCTCCCTGTTCCCTGTTGCTGTTTTCCAACACTCCCTCACTACCCTGTAACTGATATCGAAAACTCACCCAGTTCCCTGTTACTGATATCGAACACTCTCCCAGTTTCCTGTTACTGTTAACAAACACTCTCAAAGTTGCCTGTTGCTATTATCGAACACTCTGCCAGTTCCTTATTACTGATATCAAGCACTGTCCCAGTTCTCTGTCACTGGTATCAAACACTGTCCCAGTTCCCTGTTACTGATATCGAACACTCTCCCAGTTCCCTGTTACTGATATCAAACACTCTCCCAGTTCACACTTACTGATATCAAAGTCTCTCCCAGTTCTCTGTTCCTGTTATGAAACAGTCTCCCAGTTCCCTGTTACTGATATCATACATAGTCCCTGTTCCCTGTTGGTGTTATCTAACACTCTCCCAGTTCCCTGTCACTGATATCAAACAAGTTCACAGTTCCCTGTTACTGATATCGAATAGTCTCCCAGATCCCTGTTGTTGATATCAAAAATTCTCCCAGTTCCCTGTTACAGAAGTGAAATATTCTCCCAGTTTCCAGGTACTGATATTGAACACTCTCCCAGTTCCCTGTTACTGATATCAAACACTCTCCCAGTTCCCTGTCACTGTGATCAGACGCTCTCTCAGTTCCCTGGTACTGGAATCGAAAACTCTCCCAGTTCCCTGTACTGTTATGAAAGACTCTCCCAGTTCCCTAATACTGATATCAAACACTCTCCCAGTTGTGTGTTGCTGTTATCGAACACTCTACGAGTTCCCTGTTACTGTCATTGAACACTCTCCCAGTTCCCTGTTGCTGTTTTCGAACACTCTCCCAGTTCCCTGTTACTGATATCGAAAACTCTCCCAGTTCCCTCTCACTGGTATCGAACATTCTCCCAGTTCCCTGTTACTGTTATCAAACAGTCTCCCAGTTCCCTGTCACTGATATCAAACTCTCCCCCAGATCCCTGTTACTGATCTCAAACACTTGCCGCTCCCTGTCCCTGATATCAAACAATCTCCCAGTCGCTTGTTACTGTTGTCGATCACTCTCCCTGTTCCCTGTTACTGATATCAAACACTCTCCCAGTTGTCTGTTGCGTTTATCGAACCCTCTGCCAGTTCTCTGTTACTGTAATCGAACACTCTCCCAGTTACCTGTTACTAATATCATACAGTCCCCCAGTTCAGTCACTGATATCAGACAATCTCCCAGTTCACTGTCACTGACATCAAACACTCTCCCAGTCCCTTGTAACAGTTGTCGATCACCCTCCCAGTTCCCTATTACTCTTATCAAACACTCTTCCAGTTCCCTGTTACTAACGTCAAATAATCTCCCAGTTCCCTGTTACTGATATCAAACACACTCGCAGTTCCCTGTCAATTTTATCGAACACACTCCCAGTACCATAGAAACCATAGAAGCTACAGCACAGAAACAGGCCCTTTGGCCCTTCTTGGCTGTGCCGAACCATTTTCTGCCTAGTCCCACTGACCTGCACACGGACCATATCCCTCCATACACCTCCCATCCATGTATCTGTCCAATTTATTCTTAAATGTTAAAAAAGAGCTCGCATTTACCACCTCGTCTGGCAGCTCATTCCATACTCCCACCACCCTCTGTGTGAAGAAGCCCCCCCAATGTTCCCTTTAAACTTTTCCCCCCTCACCCTTAACCCATGTCCTCTGGTTTTTTTCTCCCCTTGCCTCAGTGGAAAAAGCCTGCTTGACATTCACTCTATCTATACCCATCATAATTTAATATACCTCTATCAAATCTCCCCTCATTCTTCTACGCTCCAGGGAATAAAGTCCCAACCTATTCAACCTTTCTCTGTAACTGAGTTTCTCAAGTCCTGGCAACATCCTTGTAAACCTTCCCTGCACTCTTTCAACCTTATTTATATCCTCCCTGTAATTTGGTGACCAAAACTGAACACAATACTCCAGATTCTGCCTCACCAATGCCTTATACAACCTCATCATAACATTCCAGCTCTTATACTCAATTCTTCGATTAATAAAGGCCAATGTACCAAAAGCTCTCTTGACGACCCTATCTACCTGTGACGACACTTTCAGGGAACTTTTGTATCTGTATTCCCAGATCCCTCTGTTCCACTGCACTCCATAGTGCCTTACTATTAACCCTGTATGTTCTACGTTGGTTTGTCCTTCCTCACACTTGTCAGTATTAAACTCCATCTGCCTTTTTTCAGCCCATTTTTCCAGCTGGTCCAAGTCCCTCTGCGGGCTCTGAAAACCTTTCTCACTGTCTACTACACCTCCAATCTTTGTATCATCAGCAAACTTGCTGATCCAATTTACCACATTATCATCCAGATCATTGATATCGATGACAAATAACAATGGACCCAGCACTGATCCCTGTGGCACACCACTAGTCACAGGCCTCCACTCAGAGAAGCAATTCTCTACCACCACTCTCTGGCTTCTTCCATCGAGCCAATGTCTAATCCAATTTACCACCTCTCCATGTATACCTAGTGACTGAATTTTCCTAACTAACCTCCCATGCGGGACCTTGTCAAAGGCCTTACTGAAGTCCATGTAGACAATATCCACTGCCTTCCCTTCATCCACCTTCCTGGTAACCTCCTCGAAAAACTCCAACAGATTGGTCAAACATGACCTACCACGCACAAAGCCATGTTGACTCTCCCTAATAAGTCCCAGTCTATCCAAATGCTTGTAGATTCTGTCTCTTAGTACTCCCTCCAATAACTTACCTACTACTGACATTAAACTCACCAGCCTATAATTTCCCGGATTACTTTTCGATCCTTTTTTAAACAACGGAACAACATGAGCCACTCTCCAATCCTCCGGCACCTCACCTGTAGACAGTGACATTTTAAATATTTCTGCCAGGGCCCCCGCAATTTCAACACTAGTCTCCTTCAAGGTCCGAGGGAACACTCTGTCAGGTCCCGGGGATTTATCCACTTTAATTTTCCTCAAGACAGCAAGCACCTCCTCCTTTTCAATCTGTCCCTGTCCCTGTTCACAGTTACTGATATCAAACTCTCTCCCAGTTCTCTGTTACTGTTATGAAACAGTCTCCCAGTCCCCTGTTACTGATATCATACATAGTCGCTGTTCCCTGTTGGTGTTATCAAACAATCTACCAGTTCCCTGTCACTGATATCGAACAAGCTCACAGTTCCCTGTTACTGATATCGAACAGTGTCCCAGATCCCTGTTGTTGATATCAAAAACTCTCCCAGTTCCCTGTCACTGTGATCAGACGCTCTCTCAGTTCCCTGGTACTGGAATCGAAAACTCTCCCAGTTCCCTGTTGCTGTTTTCAAACACTCCCTCAGTACCCTGTAACTGATATCGAAAACTCTCCCAGTTCCCTGTTACTGGTATCGAACACTCTGCCAGTTCCCTGTTACTGATATCAAGCACTGTCCCAGTTCTCTGTCACTGGTATCAAACACTGTCCCAGTTCCCTGTTACTGATATTGAACACTCTCGCAGTTCCCTGTTACTGATATCAAACACTCTCCCAGATCACAGTTACTGTTATCAAACACTCTCCCAGTTCTTGATCCTGATGTCGAACACTCTCCCAGTTCCCTGTTACTGTTATCGAACACTCTCCCTGCTCCCTGTCACTGACATCAAACTCTCCCCCAGATCCCTGCTACTGATATTAGACACTCTCCCAGTTCCCTGTTACTGATATCAAGCACTCTCCCAGATCTCTGTTACAGATATCGAACACTCTCCCAGTTCCATGTTCCTTGTCACTGATATCAAACTCTCCCCCAGATCCCTGCTACTGATATCAGACACTCTCCCAGTTTGCTGTTACTGATATCGAACACTCTCCCAGTATACTATGACTGATATCAAACTCTATCCCTGGTCCCTGTTACTGATATCTGACACTCTCGCAGTTCCCTGTTACTGATATTGAACAGTCTCCCAGTTCCATGTTACTGATATCAAACACTCTCCCTGTTCCCTGTTACTGTTATCAAGCACTCTCCCAGTTCACAGTTACTGATATCAAAGTCTCACCCAGTTCTCTGTTACTGTTATGAAACAGTCTCCCAGTTCCCTGTTACTGATATCGAACACTCTCCCAGTTCCCTGTTACTGATATCATACATAGTCCTTGTTCCTTGTTGATGTTATCTAACACTGTCCCAGTTCCCTGTCACTGATATCGAGCAAGCTCAAAGTTCCCTGTTACTGATATCGAGCAGTGTCCCAGTTCCCTGTTGTTGATATCAAAAACTCTCCCAGTTCCCTGTTACTGATATCAAATAGTCTCCCAGTTCCCTGTCACTGATATGGAACACACTCTCAGTTCCCTGCTACTGACATCGAACACTCTCCCAGTTCTCTGTTAGTGATATCAAACACTCTCCCTGTTCCCTTTACAGCTATCAAACACTCTTCCAGTTCATTGTTACTGAGATCAAACACTCTCCCAGTTCCCTGTCACTGTGATCAGACACTCTCTCAGTTCCCTGGTACTGGAATCGAAAACTATCCCAGTTCCATGTACTGTTATGAAAGACTCTCCCAGTTCCCTATTACTGATATCAAACACACTCACAGTTCCCTGTTAATGTTATCGAACACACTCCCAATTCCCTGTTACTGTTATCGAACACTCTCCCAGATTCCTGTTACTGATATCGAACAAACTCCCAGTTCCTTGTAACTGATGTCGATCACTCTCATAGTTCCCTGTTACTGTCATCAAACACTCTCCCAGTTGACTGTTGCTGTTATCGAACACTCTACGAGATCCCTGTTACTGTCAGCGAACACTCTCCCAGTTCCCTGTCACTGTGATCAGACGCTCTCTCAGTTCCCTGGTGCTGGAATCAAACACTCTCCCAGTTCCCATGTTACTGATATCAAACCCGCTCCCTTTTCCCTGTTACAGATGTCAGACACTCTCCCAATTCATTGTTACTGAAATTGAACACTATCCCAGTTCCTTGTTACTGATACCGAACACTCTCCCAGTTCCCTGTTACTGATGTTAAACATTATCCCTGTTCCCTGTTGGTGTCATCTAACACTCTCCCAGTATCCTGTCACTGTTATCAAACAATCTCCCAGTTCCCTGTCACTGACATCGAACAAGCTCACAGTTCCCTGTTACTGATATCAAACAGTGTCCCAGTTCCGTGTCACTGTTATTGAACACTCTCCCAGTTTCCTGTTGCTGATATCAAACACTCTTCCAGTTCCTTGTAACTGCTGTTGATCACTCTCACAGTTCGCTGTTACTGTTAAGAAACACTCTCAAAGTTGCCAGTTGCTGTTATCGAACACTCTGCCACTTCCCTATTACTGATATCAAGCACTGTCCCAGTTCTCTGTCACTGATATCAAACACTGTCCCAGTTCCCTGTTACTAATATCGAACACTCTCCCAGTTCCCTGTTACTGATCTCATACATAGTCCCTGTTCCCTGTTGGTGTTAACTAACACTCTCCCAGTTCCCTGTCACTGTTATCAAACAATCTCCCAGTTCCCTGTTGTTGATATCAAAAACTCTCCCAGATCCCTGTTACAGAAGTGAAATATTCTCCCAGTTCCCAGGTACTGATACCGAACACTCTCTCAGTTCCCTGTTACTGATATCAAATAGTCTCCCAGTTCCCTGTCACTGATATGGAACACACTCTCAGTTCCCTGCTACTAACATCGAACACTCTCCCAGTTCCCTGTTACTGATATCAAAGACTCTCCCTGTTCCCTTTACAGCTTTCAAACACTCTTCCAGTTCATTGTTACTGATATCAAACACTCTCCCAGTTCCCTGTCACTATGATCAGACGCTCTCTCAGTTCCCTGGCACTGGAATCGAAAACTCTCCCAGTTCCCTGTACTGTTATGAAAGACTCTCTCATTTCCCCATTACTGATATCGAACAGACTCGCAGTTCCCTGTTAATGTTATCGAACACCCTCCCAGTTCCCTGTTACTGTTATCGAACACTCTCCCAGTTGACTGTTGCTGTTGTCGAACACTCCCTCAGTACCCTGTAACTGATATCGAAAACTCTCCCAGTTCCCTGTTACTGGTATCGAACACCCTCCCAGTTCCCTGTTACTGTTAACAAACACTCTCAAAGATGCCTGTTGCTGTTATCGAACACTCTGCCACTTCCTTATTACTGATATCAAGCACTGTCCCAGTTCCCTGTCACTGTTATCAATCTCCCAGTTCCCTGTCACTGATATCGAACAACCTCACAGTTCCCTGTTACTGATATCGAACAGTCTACTAGATCCCTGTTGTTGATATCAAAAACTCTCCCAGTTCCCTGTTACAGAAGTGAAATATTCTCCCACTTCCCAGGTTCTGATATCGAACACTCTCCCAGTTCCCTGTCACTGTTATCGAACACTCTCCCAGTTCCCTGTTACTGATATCAAACACCCTCCCAGTTCCCTCTCATTGCGATGAGACGCTCTCTCAGTTCCTTGGTACTGGAATCAAAAACTCTCCCAGTTCCCTGTACTGTTATGAAAGACTCTCCCAGTTCCCTATTACTGATATCGAACAGACTCGCAGTTCCCTGTTAATGTTATCGAACAGTGTCCCAGTTCCCTGTTACTGTTATCGAACACTCTCCCAGATTCCTGTTACTGATATCGAACTCACGCCCAGTTCCTTGTAACTGTTGTCGATCACTCTCACAGTTCCCTGTTACTGTCATCAAACACTCTCCCAGTTGACTGTTGCTGTTATCGAACACTCTGCCAGTTCCTTGTTACTGTTGTCGATCACTCTCACAGTTCCTTGCTACTGTTAACAAACACTCTCAAAGTTTCCTGTTGCTGTTATCGAACACTCTGCCACTTCCCTATTACTGATATCAAGCACTGTCCCAGTTCTCTGTCACTGATATCAAACACTCTCCCAGTTCCCTGTTCCTGATATTGAACACTGTCCCAGTTCCCTGTAATCGATATCAAACGCTCTCCCTGTTCACAGTTACTGATATCAAAGTCTCCCCCAGATCCCTGTTACTGATCTCAAACACTCGCCATACCGTGTCGCTGATATCAAACTATCTCCCATTTCACTGTCACTGACATCAAACACTCTCCCAGTCCCTTGTAACAGTTGTCGATTACTCTCCCAGTTCCTATTACTCTTAACAAACACTCTTCCAGTTCCCTGTTACTGCTATCAAACACTCTGCCTGTTCCTTGTAACTGTAGTCGATCTCTCTCACAGTTCCCTGTTACTGTTAACAAACACTCTCAAAGTTTCCTGTTGCTGTTATCGAACACTCTGCCACTTCCCTATTACTGATATCAAGCACTGTCCCAGTTCACTGTCACGGGTATCAAACAATGTCCCAGTACCCTTTTACTGATATCGAACACTCTCCCAGTTCCCTGTTACTGATATTAAACACTAAACTAGTTCACAGTTACTGACATCAAAGTCTCACCAGGTTCTCTGTTATTGTTATGAAACAGTCTCCCAGTTCCCTGTTACTGATATCGAACACTCTCCCAGTTCCCTGTTACTGATACCATGCATTGTTCCTGTTCCCTGTTGGTGTTATCTAACACTCTCCCAGTTCCCTGTCACTGTTATCAAACAATCTCCCAGTTCCCTGTATTTGATATCAAACGCTCTCCCTGTTCACAGTTACTGATATCAAAGTCTCCCCCAGATCCCTGTTACTGATCTCAAACACTCGCCATTCCCGGTCGCTGATATCAAACAGTCTCCCATTTCACTGTCACTGACATCAAACCCTCTCCCAGTCTCTTGTAACAGTTGCTGATCACTCTCCCAGTTCCCTATTACTCTTAACAAACACTCTTTCAGTTCCCTGTTACTGTTATCAAACAGTCTCTTAGTTCCCTGTTTCTGATATTGAACACACTCCCAGTTCCCTGTTATATTGATATCAAACGCTCTCCCTGTTCACAGTTACTGATATCAAAGTCTCTCCCAGTTCTCTGTTACTGTTATGAAACAGTCTCCTAGTTCCCTGTTACTGATATCGAACACGTTCCCAGTTCCATGTTACTGATATCATACATAGTCCCTGTTCCCTGTTGGTGTTATCAAACAATCTCCCAGTTCACTGTCACTGATATCGAACAGTCTCCCAGTTCCCTGTTGTTGATATCAAAAACTCTCCCAGATACCTGTTACAGAAGTGAAATAGTCTCCCAGTTCCCAGGTACTGATATCGAACACTCTCCCAGTTCCCTGTCACTGATATCAAACACTCTCCCAGTTCCCTTTCAATGATATCAAACACTCTTCCCTGTTCCCTTTACAGATATCAAATAGTCTCCCAGTTTACTGTCACTGATATGGAACAAACTCCCAGTTCCCTGTTACTGATATCGAACACTCTCCCAGTTTCCTGTTACTGTGATCAGAAGTTCTCTCAGTTCCCTGGTACTGATATCAAACACACTCCCATTTCACTGTTACTGTTATCAAATACACCCCATGTTCCCTGTCACTGATTTCGAACACTCTCCCAATTACCTGTTACTGATCTCAAACACTCTCCGTTTACTGTCACTGATATCAAACAATCTCTCAGTTCACTGTCACTGACATCAAACACTCTCCCAGTCCCTTGTAACAGTTGTAGGTCACTCTCCCAGTTGCCTATTACTCTTAACAAACACCCTTCCAGTTCCCTGTTACTAACGCCGAACAATCTCCCAGTTCCTTGTTACTGAAAGCGAACACTCTCCCAGTTCCCTGTTACTGGTATCGAAAACTCTCACAGTTCCCTGTTACTGATATCGAACACGCTCCCAGTTCCATGTTACTGATATCATACATAGTCGCTGTTCCCTGTTGGTGTTATCAAAAACTCTCCCAGATACCTGTTACAGAAGTGAAATAGTCTCCCAGTTCCCAGGAACTGATATCGAACACTCTCCCAGTTCCCTGTCACTGATATCAAACACTCTCCCAGTTCCCTTTCAATGATATCAAACACTCTTCCAGTTCCCTGTTACTGATATCTAACACTCTTCCCTGTTCCCTTTACAGATATCAAATAGTCTCCCAGTTTACTGTCACTGATATGGAACAAACTCCCAGTTCCCTGTTACTGATATCGAACACCCTTCCAGTTTCCTGTTACTGATATCAAAAAAACTCCCAGTTCACAGTCACTGATATCAAAGTATCTCCCAGTTCTCTGTTACTGATATCAAACACTCTCCCATTTTCCTGTAACTGATATCAAACACTCTCCCAATTCCTTGTAACTGTTGTTGATCACTCTCACAGTTCCCTGTGACTGTTATCAAACACTCTCCCAGTTGCCTGTTGTGTTTATCGACCCCTCTGCCAGTTACCCGTTACTGTTAACGAACACTCTCCCAGTTCCCTGTTACTGACGTGAAACATTGTCCCTGTTCCCTGTCGGTGTCATCTGACACTCTCCCAGTATCCTGTCACTGTTATCAAACAATCTCCCAGTTCCCTGTCACTGATATCGAAGAAGCTCACAGTTCCCTGTCACTGATGCAGAACAAGCATACAGTTCCCTTTTACTGATATCGAACACACTCCCAGTTCCCTGTTGCTGTTATCGAACACACTCCCAGCTTTCTGTTACTGA
The DNA here is from genome assembly GCF_030028105.1 of Mobula birostris. Classification (NCBI taxonomy): domain Eukaryota; kingdom Metazoa; phylum Chordata; class Chondrichthyes; order Myliobatiformes; family Myliobatidae; genus Mobula; species Mobula birostris. Next base: position 1,798,009 of record NC_092402.1, on the reverse strand, counting down.
TATTAAACACATTCCCAGTTTCCTTTTACTGTAATCGAACACTCTCCCTTTTCCATGTCACGGTTATCAAACATTCTCCCAGTTACTTGTTACTGTTATCAAACAATCTCCCAGTTCCCTGTCACTGATATCAAACTCTCCCCCAGATCCATTTTACTAATATCGGACACTCTCCCAGTTACCTGTTACTGATCTCAAACACTCTCTATTTACTGTCACTGATATCAAACAATCTCCCAGTTCACTGTCACTGACATCAAACACTCTCCCAGTCCCTTGTAACAGTTGTAGATCACTCTCCCAGTTTCATATTACTCTTAACCAACACTCTTCCAGTTCCCTGTTACTACCGCCGAACAATCTCCCAGTTCCTTGTTACTGAAAGCGAACACTCTCCCAGTTCTCTGTTACTGGTATCGAAAACTCTCCCAGTTCCCTGTTACTGTTATCGAACACTCTCCCAGTTCCGTGTCACTGATATCAAACAATCTCCCAGTTCCCTGTCACTGACATCAAACACTTTCCCAGTCCCTTGTAACAGTTGTCGATCACTCTCCCACTTCCCTATTACTCTTAAAACACTCTTCCAGTTCCCTGTTACTAACGTCGAACAATCTCCCAGTTCCTTGTTACTGAAAGCGAACACTCTCCCAGTTCGCTGTTACTGATATCAAACACTGTCCCAGTTCCCTCTTACTGATGTTAAACATTGTCCCTGTACCCTGTTGGTATCATCTAACACTCTGCCAGTATCCTGTCATTGTTATTAAACAATCTCCCAGTTCCCTGTCACTGATATCGAACAAGCTCACAGTTCACTATTACTGATATCGAACAGTGTCCCAGTTCCCTGTTATTGTTATCGAACACTCTCCCAGTTTCCTGTTACTGATATCAAACACTCTCCCTGTTCCTTGTAACAGTTTCCTATTACTGTAATCGGACACTCTCCCTTTTCCATGTCACTGTTATCAAACATTCTCCCAGCTACCTGTTACTGTTATCAAACAATCTCCCAGTTCCCTGTCACTGATATCTAACTCTTCCTCAGATCCATTTTACTGATATCGGTCACTCTCCCAGTTCCCTGTCACTGTGATCAGACGTTCTCTCAGTTCCCTGGTACTGATATCAAACACACTCCCATTTCACTGTTACTGTTATCAAATACTCCCCCTGTTCCCTGTCACTGATTTCGAACACTCTCCCAATTACCTGTTACTGATCTCAAACACTCTCCGTTTACTGTCACTGATATCAAACAATCTCCCAGTTCACTGTCACTGACATCAAACACTCTCCCAGTCCCTTGTAACAGTTGCAGATCACTCTCCCAGTTGCCTATTACTCTTAACAAACACCCTTCCAGTTCCCTGTTACTAACGCCGAACAATCTCCCAGTTCCTTGTTACTGAAAGCGAACACTCTCCCAGTTCCCTGTTACTGTTATCGAACACTCTCCCAGTTTCCTGTTACTGATATCAAACACTCTGCCTGTTCCTTGTTACTGTTGTCGATCACTCTCACAGTTCCTTGCTACTGTTAACAAACACTCTCAAAGTTTCCTGTTGCTGTTATCGAACACTCTGCCACTTCCCTATTACTGATATCAAGCACTGTCCCAGTTCTCTGTCACTGATATCAAACACTCTCCCAGTTCCCTGTTCCTGATATTGAACACTGTCCCAGTTCCCTGCAATCGATATCAAACGCTCCCCCTGTTCACAGTTACTGATATCAAAGTCTCCCCCAGATCCCTGTTACTGATCTCAAACACTCGCCATACCGTGTCACTGATATCAAACTATCTCCCATTTCACTGTCACTGACATCAAACACTCTCCCAGTCCCTTGTAACAGTTGTCGATCACTCTCCCAGTTCCCTATTACTCTTAACAAACACTCTTCCAGTTCCCTGTTACTGCTATCAAACACTCTGCCTGTTCCTTGTAACTGTAGTCGATCTCTCTCACAGTTCCCTGTTACTGTTAACAAACACTCTCAAAGTTTCCTGTTGCTGTTATCGAACACTCTGCCACTTCCCTATTACTGATATCAAACACTGTCCCAGTTCACTGTCACGGGTATCAAACAATGTCCCAGTACCCTTTTACTGATATCGAACACTCTCCCAGTTCCCTGTTACTGATATTAAACACTAAACTAGTTCACAGTTACTGACATCAAAGTCTCACCCAGTTCTCTGCTATTGTTATGAAACAGTCTCCCAGTTCCCTGTTACTGATATCGAACACTCTCCCAGTTCCCTGTTACTGATACCATGCATTGTTCCTGTTCCCTGTTGGTGTTATCTAACACTCTCCCAGTTCCCTGTCACTGTTATCAAACACTCTCCCAGTTCCCTGTTCCTGATATTGAACACTCTCCCAGTTCCCTGTATTTGATATCAAACGCTCTCCCTGTTCACAGTTACTGATATCAAAGTCTCCCCCAGATCCCTGTTACTGATCGCAAACACTCGCCATTCCCGGTCGCTGATATCAAACAGTCTCCCATTTCACTGTCACTGACATCAAACCCTCTCCCAGTCTCTTGTAACAGTTGTTGATCACTCTCCCAGTTCCCTATTACTCTTAACAAACACTCTTTCAGTTCCCTGTTACTGTTATCAAACAGTCTCTTAGTTCCCTGTTTCTGATATTGAACACTCTCCCAGTTCCCTGTTATATTGATATCAAACGCTCTCCCTGTTCACAGTTACTGATATCAAAGTCTCTCCCAGTTCTCTGTTACTGTTATGAAACAGTCTCCCAGTTTCCTGTTACTGATATCGAACACGCTCCCAGTTCCATGTTACTGATATCATACATAGTCCCTGTTCCCTGTTGGTGTTATCAAAGAATCTCCCAGTTCACTGTCACTGATATCGAACAGTCTCCCAGTTCCCTGTTGTTGATATCAAAAACTCTCCCAGATACCTGTTACAGAAGTGAAATAGTCTCCCAGTTCCCAGGTACTGATATCGAACACTCTCCCAGTTCCCTGTCACTGATATCAAACAATCTCCCAGTTCACTGTCACTGACATCAAACAGTCTCCCAGTCCCTTGTAACAGTTGCAGATCACTCTCCCAGTTGCCTATTACTCTTAACAAACACCCTTCCAGGTCCCTGTTACTAACGCCGAACAATCTCCCAGTTCCTTGTTACTGAAAGCGAACACTCTCCCAGTTCTCTGTTACTGGTATCGAAAACTCTCCCAGTTCCCTGTTACTGATATCAAACACTCTGCCTGTTCCTTGTTACTGTTGTCGATCACTCTCACAGTTCCTTGCTACTGTTAACAAACACTCTCAAAGTTTCCTGTTGCTGTTATCGAACACTCTGCCACTTCCCTATTACTGATATTGAACACTGTCCCAGTTCCCTGTAATCGATATCAAACGCTCTCCCTGTTCACAGTTACTGATATCAAAGTCTCCCCCAGATCCCTGTTACTGATCTCAAACACTCGCCATACCGTGTCGCTGATATCAAACTATCTCCCATTTCACTGTCACTGACATCAAACACTCTCCCAGTCCCTTGTAACAGTTGTCGATCACTCTCCCAGTTCCCTATTACTCTTAACAAACACTCTTCCAGTTCCCTGTTACTGCTATCAAACACTCTGCCTATTCCTTGTAACTGTAGTCGATCTCTCTCACAGTTCCCTGTTACTGTTAACAAACACTCTCAAAGTTTCCTGTTGCTGTTATCGAACACTCTGCCACTTCCCTATTACTGATATCAAGCACTGTCCCAGTTCACTGTCACGGGTATCAAACAATGTCCCAGTACCCTTTTACTGATATCGAACACTCTCCCAGTTCCCTGTTACTGATATTAAACACTAAACTAGTTCACAGTTACTGACATCAAAGTCTCACCCAGTTCTCTGTTATTGTTATGAAACAGTCTCCCAGTTCCCTGTTACTGATATCGAACACTCTCCCAGTTCCCTGTTACTGATACCATGCATTGTTCCTGTTCCCTGTTGGTGTTATCTAACACTCTCCCAGTTCCCTGTCACTGTTATCAAACACTCTCCCAGTTCCCTGTTCCTGATATTGAACACTCTCCCAGTTCCCTGTATTTGATATCAAACGCTCTCCCTGTTCACAGTTACTGATATCAAAGTCTCCCCCAGATCCCTGTTACTGATCTCAAACACTCGCCATTCCCGGTCGCTGATATCAAACAGTCTCCCATTTCACTGTCACTGACATCAAACCCTCTCCCAGTCTCTTGTAACAGTTGTTGATCACTCTCCCAGTTCCCTATTACTCTTAACAAACACTCTTTCAGTTCCCTGTTACTGTTATCAAACAGTCTCTTAGTTCCCTGTTTCTGATATTGAACACTCTCCCAGTTCCCTGTTATATTGATATCAAACGCTCTCCCTGTTCACAGTTACTGATATCAAAGTCTCTCCCAGTTCTCTGTTACTGTTATGAAACAGTCTCCCAGTTTCCTGTTACTGATATCGAACACGCTCCCAGTTCCATGTTACTGATATCATACATAGTCCCTGTTCCCTGTTGGTGTTATCAAACAATCTCCCAGTTCACTGTCACTGATATCGAACAGTCTCCCAGTTCCCAGTTGTTGATATCAAAAGCTCTTCCAGATACCTGTTACAGAAGTGAAATAGTCTCCCAGTTCCCAGGTACTGATATCAAACACTCTCCCAGTTCCCTGTCACTGATATCAAACACTCTCCCAGCTCCCTTTCAATTATATCAAACACTCTTCCAGTTCCCTGTTACTGATATCTAACACTCTTCCTTGTTCCCTTTACAGATATCAAATAGTCTCCCAGTTTACTGTCACTGATATGGAACAAACTCCCAGTTCCCTGTTACTGATATCGAACACTCTCCCAGTTCCCTGTTACCGATATCGAACACTCTCCCAGTTCGCTGTTACTGATATCAAACACTCTCCCAATTCCTTGTAACTGTTGTCGATCACTCTCACAGTTCCCTGTGACTGTTATCAAACACTCTCCCAGTTGCCTGTTGTGTTTATCGACCCCTCTGCCAGTTACCTGTTACTGTTAACGAACACTCTCCCAGTTCCCTGTTACTGATATCAAACACTCTCCCAGTTCCCTGTTACTGACGTGAAACATTGTCCCTGTTCCCTGTCGGTGTCATCTGACACTCTCCCAGTATCCTGTCACTGTTATCAAACAATCTCCCTGTTCCCTGTCACTGATATCGAAGAAGCTCACAGTTCCCTCTCACTGATACGGAACAAGCTTACAGTTCCCTTTTACTGATATCGAACACACTCCCAGTTCCTGTTGCTGTTATCGAATACTCTCTCAGCTTTCTGTTACTGATATTAAACACATTCCCAGTTTCCTTTTACTGTAATCGAACACTCTCCCTTTTCCATGTCACTGTTATCAAACATTCTCCCAGTTACTTGTTACTGTTATCAAACAATCTCCCAGTTCCCTGTCACTGATATCAAACTCTCCCCCAGATCCATTTTACTAATATCGGACACTCTCCCGGTTACCTGTTACTGATCTCAAACACTCTCTATTTACTGTCACTGATATCAAACAATCTCCCAGTTCACTGTCACTGACATCAAACACTCTCCCAGTCCCTTGTAACAGTTGTAGATCACTCTCCCAGTTCCATATTACTCTTAACAAACACTCTTCCAGTTCCCTGTTACTACCGCCGAACAATCTCCCAGTTCCTTGTTACTGAAAGCGAACACTCTCCCAGTTCTCTGTTACTGGTATCGAAAACTCTCCCAGTTCCCTGTTACTGTTATCGAACACTCTCCCAGTTCCGTGTCACTGATATCAAACAATCTCCCAGTTCCCTGTCACTGACATCAAACACTTTCCCAGTCCCTTGTAACAGTTGTCGATCACTCTCCCAGTTCCCTATTACTCTTAAAACACTCTTCTAGTTCCCTGTTACTAACGTCGAACAATCTCCCAGTTCCTCGTTACTGAAAGCGAACACTCTCCCAGTTCGCTGTTACTGATATCAAACACTGTCCCAGTTCCCTCTTACTGATGTTAAACATTGTCCCTGTACCCTGTTGGTATCATCTAACACTCTGCCAGTATCCTGTCATTGTTATTAAACAATCTCCCACTTCCCTGTCACTGATATCGAACAAGCTCACAGTTCACTATTACTGATATCGAACAGTGTCCCAGTTCCCTGTTATTGTTATCGAACACTCTCCCAGTTTCCTGTTACTGATATCAAACACTCTCCCTGTTCCTTGTAACAGTTTCCTATTACTGTAATCGGACACTCTCCCTTTTCCATGTCACTGTTATCAAACATTCTCCCAGCTACCTGTTACTGTTATCAAACAATCTCCCAGTTCCCTGTCACTGATATCTAACTCTTCCTCAGATCCATTTTACTGATATCGGACACTCTCCCAGTTCCCTGTCACTGTGATCAGACGTTCTCTCAGTTCCCTGGTACTGATGTCAAACACACTCCCATTTCACTGTTACTGTTATCAAATACTCCCCATGTTCCCTGTCACTGATTTCGAACACTCTCCCAATTACCTGTTACTGATCTCAAACACTCTCCGTTTACTGTCACTGATATCAAACAATCTCCCAGTTCACTGTCACTGACATCAAACAATCTCCCAGTCCCTTGTAACAGTTGTAGATCACTCTCCCAGTTGCCTATTACTCTTAACAAACACCCTTCCAGTTCCCTGTTACTAACGCCGAACAATCTCCCAGTTCCTTGTTACTGAAAGCGAACACTCTCCCAGTTCCCTGTTACTGGTATCGAAAACTCTCCCAGTTCCCTGTTACTGTTATCGAACACTCTCCCAGTTTCCTGTTACTGATATCAAACACTTTCCCAGTCCCTTGTAACAGTTGTCGATCACTCTCCCAGTTCCCTATTACTCTTAAAACACTCTTCCAGTTCCCTGTTACTAACGTCGAACAATCTCCCAGTTCCTTGTTACTGAAAGCGAACACTCTCCCAGTTCTCTGTTACTGGTATCGAACACTCTCCCAGTTTCCTGTTACTGATATCAAACACTCTGCCTGTTCCTTGTTACTGTTGTCGATCACTCTCACAGTTCCTTGCTACTGTTAACAAACACTCTCAAAGTTTCCTGTTGCTGTTATCGAACACTCTGCCACTTCCCTATTACTGATATCAAGCACTGTCCCAGTTCTCTGTCACTGATATCAAACACTCTCCCAGTTCCCTGTTACTGATATCGAACACGCTCCCAGTTCCATGTTACTGATATCATACATAGTCCCTGTTCCCTGTTGGTGTTATCAAACAATCTCCCAGTTCACTGTCACTGATATCGAACCGTCTCCCAGTTCCCAGGTACTGATATCGAACACTCTCCCAGTTCCCTGTCACTGATATCAAACACTCTCCCAGTTCCCTTTCAATGATATCAAACACTCTTCCAGTTCCCTGTTACTGATATCTAACACTCTTCCCTGTTCCCTTTACAGATATCAAATAGTCTCCCAGTTTACTGTCACTGATATGGAACAAACTCCCAGTTCCCTGTTACTGATATCGAACACTCTCCCAGTTTCCTGTTACTGATATCGATCACTCTCCCAGTTTCCTGTTACTGATATCAAAAAAACTCCCAGTTCACAGTCACTGATATCAAAGTATCTCCCAGTTCCCTGTTACTGATATAAAACACTCTCCCATTTTCCTGTAACTGATATCAAACACTCTCCCAATTCCTTGTAACTGTTGTCGATCACTCTCACAGTTCCCTGTGACTGTTATCAAACACTCTCCCAGTTGCCTGTTGTGTTTATCGACCCCTCTGCCAGTTACCTGTTACTGTTAACGAACCCTCTCCCAGTTCCCTGTTACTGATATCAAACACTCTCCCAGTTCCCTGTTACTGACGTGAAACATTGTCCCTGTTCCCTGTCGGTGTCATCTGACACTCTCCCAGTATCCTGTCACTGTTATCAAACAATCTCCCAGTTCCCTGTCACTGATATCGAAGAAGCTCACAGTTCCCTGTCACTGATATGGAACAAGCTTACAGTTCCCTTTTACTGATATCGAACACACTCCCAGTTCCCTGTTGCTGTTATCGAACACGCTCCCAGCTTTCTGTTACTGATATTAAACACATTCCCAGTTTCCTTTTACTGTAATCGAACACTCTCCCTTTTCCATGTCACTGTTATCAAACATTCTCCCAGTTACTTGTTACTGTTATCAAACAATCTCTCAGTTCCCTGTCACTGATATCAAACTCTCCCCCAGATCCATTTTACTAATATCGGACACTCTCCCAGTTACCTGTTACTGATCTCAAACACTCTCTATTTACTGTCACTGATATCAAACAATCTCCCAGTTCACTGTCACTGACATCAAACACTCTCCCAGTCCCTTGTAACAGTTGTCGATCACTCTCCCAGTTCCCTATTACTCTTAAAAACACTCTTCCAGTTCCCTGTTACTAACGTCGAACAATCTCCCAGTTCCTTGTTACTGAAAGCGAACACTCTCCCAGTTCTCTGTTACTGGTATCGAAAACTCTCCCAGTTCCCTGTTACTGTTATCGAACACTCTCCCAGTTCCGTGTCACTGATATCAAACAATCTCCCAGTTCCCTGTCACTGACATCAAACACTTTCCCAGTCCCTTGTAACAGTTGTCGATCACTCTCCCAGTTCCCTATTACTCTTAAAACACTCTTCCAGTTCCCTGTTACTAACGTCGAACAATCTCCCAGTTCCTTGTTACTGAAAGCGAACACTCTCCCAGTTCGCTGTTACTGATATCAAACACTGTCCCAGTTCCCTCTTACTGATGTTAAACATTGTCCCTGTACCCTGTTGGTATCATCTAACACTCTGCCAGTATCCTGTCATTGTTATTAAACAATCTCCCACTTCCCTGTCACTGATTTCGAACAAGCTCACAGTTCACTATTACTGATATCGAACAGTGTCCCAGTTCCCTGTTATTGTTATCGAACACTCTGCCAGTTTCCTGTTACTGATATCAAACACTCTCCCTGTTCCTTGTAACAGTTTCCTATTACTGTAATCAGACACTCTCCCTTTTCCATGTCACTGTTATCAAACATTCTCCCAGCTACCTGTTACTGTTATCAAACAATCTCCCAGTTCCCTGTCACTGATATCTAACTCTTCCTCAGATCCATTTTACTGATATCGGACACTCTCCCAGTTCCCTGTCACTGTGATCAGACGTTCTCTCAGTTCCCTGGTACTGATATCAAACACACTCCCATTTCACTGTTACTGTTATCAAATACTCCCCATGTTCCCTGTCACTGATTTCGAACACTCTCCCAATTACCTGTTACTGATCTCAAACACTCTCCGTTTACTGTCACTGATATCAAACAATCTCCCAGTTCACTGTCACTGACATCAAACACTCTCCCAGTCCCTTGTAACAGTTGTAGATCACTCTCCCAGTTGCCTATTACTCTTAACAAACACCCTTCCAGTTCCCTGTTAGTAACGCCGAACAATCTCCCAGTTCCCTTTTACTGGTATCGAAAACTCTCCCAGTTCCCTGTTACTGTTATCGAAAACTCTCCCAGTTCCCTGTTACTGTTATCGAACACTCTCCCAGTTTCCTGTTACTGATATCAAACACTCTGCCTGTTCCTTGTTACTGTTGTCGATCACTCTCACAGTTCCTTGCTACTGTTAACAAACACTCTCAAAGTTTCCTGTTGCTGTTATCGAACACTCTGCCACTTCCCTATTACTGATATCAAGCACTGTCCCAGTTCTCTGTCACTGATATCAAACACTCTCCCAGTTCCCTGTTCCTGATATTGAACACTGTCCCAGTTCCCTGTAATCGATATCAAATGCTCTCCCTGTTCACAGTTACTGATATCAAAGTCTCCCCCAGATCCCTGTTACTGATCTCAAACACTCGCCATACCGTGTCGCTGATATCAAACTATCTCCCATTTCACTGTCACTGACATCAAACACTCTCCCAGTCCCTTGTAACAGTTGTCGATCACTCTCCCAGTTCCCTATTACTCTTAACAAACACTCTTCCAGTTCCCTGTTACTGCTATCAAACACTCTGCCTGTTCCTTGTAACTGTAGTTGATCTCTCTCACAGTTCCCTGTTACTGTTAACAAGCACTCTCAAAGTTTCCTGTTGCTGTTATCGAACACTCTGCCACTTCCCTATTACTGATATCAAGCACTGTCCCAGTTCACTGTCACGGGTATCAAACAATGTCCCAGTACACTTTTACTGATATCGAACACTCTCCCAGTTCCCTGTTACTGATATTAAACACTAAACTAGTTCACAGTTACTGACATCAAAGTCTCACCCAGCTCTCTGCTATTGTTATGAAACAGTCTCCCAGTTCCCTGTTACTGATATCGAACACTCTTCCCTGTTCCTTTTACAGATATCAAATAGTCTCCCAGTTTACTGTCACTGATATGGAACACACTCCCAGTTCCCTGTTACTGATATCGAACACTCTCCCTGTTTCCTGTCACTGATATCAAAAGCTCTCCCAGTTCGCTGTTACTGATATGAAATACTCTCCCAGTTCCCTGTCAATGATATCAAACACTCTCCCTGTTCCCTGTTACTGATATCAAATAGTCTCCCAGTTCCCTGTCATTGATATGGAACACACTCTCATTTCCCTGATAGTGATATCGAACACTCTCGCATTTTCCTGTTACTAATATCAAATACCCTCCCAATTCCCTGTAGCTGTTGTGGATCACTCTCACAGTTCCCTGTGACTGTTATCAAACTCTCCCAGTTGCCTGTTGTGTTTATAGAATCCTCTGCCAGTTCCCTGTTATGTTATCGAACACTCTCCCAGTTCCCTGTTACTGACATCAAACACTCTCACAGTTCCCTGTTATTGATGTTAAACATTGTCCCTGTACCCTGTTGGTATCATCTAACACTCTGCCAGTATCCTGTCATTGGTATTAAACAATCTCCCAGTTCCCTGTCACTGATATCGAACAAGCTCACAGTTCACTATTACTGATATCGAAGTGTCCCAGTTCCCTGTTATTGTTATCGAACACTCTCCCAGTTTCCTGTTACTGATATCAAACACTCTGCCTGTTCCTTGTAACTGTAGTCGATCACTCTCACAATTCCCTGTTACTGTTAACAAACACTCTCAAAGTTTCCTGTTGCTGTTATCGAACACTCTGCCACTTCCCTATTACTGATATCAAACACTGTCCCAGTTCACTGTCACGGGTATCAAACAATGTCCCCGTACCCTTTTACTGATATCGAACACTCTCCCAGTTCCCTGTTACTGATATTAAACACTAAACTAGTTCACAGTTACTGACATCAAAGTCTCACCCAGTTCTCTGTTATTGTTATGAAACAGTCTCCCAGTTCCCTGTTACTGATATCGAACACTCTCCCAGTTCCCTGTTACTGATACCATGCATTGTTCCTGTTCCCTGTTGGTGTTATCTAACACTCTCCCAGTTCCCTGTTCCTGATATTGAACACTCTCCCAGTTCCCTGTATTTGATATCAAACGCTCTCCCTGTTCACAGTTACTGATATCAAAGTCTCCCCCAGATCCCTGTTACTGATCTCAAACACTCGCCATTCCCGGTCGCTGATAGCAGACAGTCTCGCATTTCACTGTCACTGACATCAAACCCTCTCCCAGTCTCTTGTAACAGTTGTTGATCACTCTCCCAGTTCCCTATTACTCTTAACAAACACTCTTTCAGTTCCCTGTTACTGTTATCAAACAGTCTCTTAGTTCCCTGTTTCTGATGTTGAACACTCTCCCAGTTCCCTGTTATATTGATATCAAACGCTCTCCCTGTTCACAGTTACTGATATCAAAGTCTCTCCCAGTTCTCTGTTACTGTTATGAAACAGTCTCCCAGTTCCCTGCTACTGATATCGAACACGCTCCCAGTTCCATGTTACTGATATCATACATAGTCCCTGCTCCCTGTGGGTGTTATCTAACACTCTCCCAGTTCCCTGTTATATTGATATCAAACGCTCTCCCTGTTCACAGTCACTGATATCAAAGTCTCTCCCAGTTCTCTGTTACTGTTATGAAACAGTCTCCCAGTTCCCTGTCACTGATATCGAACAAGCTCACAGTTCACTATTACTGATATCGAAGTGTCCCAGTTCCCTGTTATTGTTATCGAACACTCTCCCAGTTTTCTGTTACTGATATCAAACACTCTGCCTGTTCCTTGTAACTGTTGTCGATCACTCTCACAGTTCCCTGTTACTGTTAACAAACACTCTCAAAATTTCCTGTTGCTGTTATCAAACACTCTCCCAGTTCCCTGTTCCTGATATTGAACACTCTCCCAGTTCCCTGTAATTGATATCAAATGCTCTCCCTGTTCACAGTTATTGATATCAAAGTCTCCCCCAGATCCCTGTTACTGATCTCAAACACTCGCCATTCCCGGTCGCTGATATCAAACAATCTCCCAGTTCACTGTCACTGACATCAAACACTCTCCCAGTCCCTTGTAACAGTTGTCGATCACTCTCCCATTTCCCTATTACTCTTAACAAACAGTCTCCCAGTTCCCTGTTATTGATTTCAAACGCTCTCCCTGTTCACAGTTACTAATATAAAATTCTCTCCCAGTTCTCTGTTACTGGTATGAAACAGTCTCCCAGTTCCCTGTTACTGAAATCGAACGCTCTCCCAGTTCCCTGTTACTGATATCAAAAACACTCCCATTTCACAGTCACTGATATCCAAGTATCTCCCAGTTCTCTGTTGCTGTTATGAAACACTCTCCCAGACCCTGTTACTGATATCAAACGCTCTCCCATTTTCCTGTTACTGATATCAAACACTCTCCCAATTCCTTGTAACTGTTGTCAATCACTCTCCCAGTTCCCTATTACTCTTAAAACACTCTTCCAGTTCCCTGTTACTAACGTCGAACAATCTCCCAGTTCCTTGTTACTGAAAGCGAACACTCTCCCTGTTCGCTGTTACTGATATCAAACACTGTCCCAGTTCCCTCTTACTGATGTTAAACATTGTCCCTGTACCCTGTTGGTATCATCTAACACTCTGCCAGTATCCTGTCATTGTTATTAAACAATCTCCCAGTTCCCTGCCACTGATATCGAACAAGCTCACAGTTCACTATTACTGATATCGAAGTGTCCCAGTTCCCTGTTATTGTTATCGAACGCTCTCCCAGTTTCCTGTTACTGATATCAAAAAAACTCCCAGTTCACAGTCACTGATATCAAAGTATCTCCCAGTTCCCTGTTACTGATATCAAACACTCTCCCATTTTCCTGAAACTGATATCAAACACTCTCCCAATTCCTTGTAACTGTTGTCGATCACTCTCACAGTTCCCTGTGACTGTTATCAAACACTCTCCCAGTTGCCTGTTGTGTTTATCGACCCCTCTGCCAGTTACCTGTTACTGTTAACGAACACTCTCCCAGTTCCCTGTTACTGATATCAAACACTCTCCCAGTTCCCTGTTACTGATATCGAAGAAGCTCACAGTTCCCTGTCACTGATACGGAACAAGCTTACAGTTCCCTTTTACTGATATCGAACACACTCCCAGTTCCCTGTTGCTGTTATCGAACACTCTCCCAGCTTTCTGTTACTGATATTAAACACATTCCCAGTTTCCTTTTACTGTAATCGAACACTCTCCCTTTTCCATGTCACTGTTATCAAACATTCTCCCAGTTACTTGTTACTGTTATCAAACAATCTCCCAGTTCCCTGTCACTGATATCAAACTCTCCCCCAGATCCATTTTACTAATATCGGACACTCTCCCAGTTCCCTGTCACTGTGATCAGATGTCCTCTCAGTTCCCTGGTACTGATATCAAACACACTCCCATTTCACTGTTACTGTTATCGAATAGTCCCCCTGTTCCCTGTCACTGATTTCGAACACTCTCCCAGTTACCTGTTACTGATCTCAAACACTCTCTATTTACTGTCACTGATATCAAACAATCTCCCAGTTCACTGTCACTGACATCAAACACTCTCCCAGTCTCTTGTATCAGTTGTAGATCACTCTCCCAGTTCCATATTACTCTTAACAAACACTCTTCCAGTTCCCTGTTACTAACGCCGAACAATCTCCCAGTTCCTTGTTACTGAAAGCGAACACTCTCCCAGTTCTCTGTTACTGGTATCGAACACTCTCCCAGTTTCCTGTTACTGATATCAAACACTCTGCCTGTTCCTTGTAACTGTTGTCGATCACTCTCACAGTTCCCTGTTACTGTTAACAAACACTCTCAAAGTTTCCTGTTGCTGTTATCGAACACTCTGCCACTTCCCTATTACTGATATCAAGCACTGTCCCAGTTCTCTGTCACTGATATCAAACACTCTCCCAGTTCCCTGTTCCTGATATTGAACTCTCTCCCAGTTCCTTGTATTTGATATCAAACGCTCTCCCTGTTCACAGTTACTGATATCAAAGTCTCCCCCAGATCCCTGTTACTGATCTCAAACACTCGCCATACCGTGTCACTGATATCAAACAATCTCCCAGTTCACTGTCACTGACATCAAACACTCTCCCAGTCCCTTGTAACAGTTGTAGATCACTCTCCCAGTTCTCTATTACTCTTAACAAACACCCTTCCAGTTCCCTGTTACTAACGCCGAACAATCTCCCAGTTCCTTGTTACTGAAAGTGAACACTCTCCCAGTTCCCTGTTACTGGTATCGAAAACTCTCGCAGTTCCCTGTTAATGTTATCGAACACTCTCCCAGTTCCCTGTCACTGATATCAAACAATCTCCCAATTCCCTGTCACTGACATCAAGCACTTTCCCAGTCCCTTGTAACAGTTGTCGATCACTATCCCAGTTCCTTATTACTCTTAAAAACACTCTTCCAGTTCCCTGTTACTAACGTCGAACAATCTCCCAGTTTCTTGTTACTGAAAGCGAACACTCTCCCAGTTCCCTGTCAATGATATCAAACACTCTCCCTGTTCCCTGTTACCGATATCAAATAGTCTCCCAGTTCCCTGTCATTGATACGGAACACACTCTCATTTCCCTGATAGTGATATTGAACACTCTCCCATTTTCCTGTTACTGATATCAAATACCCTCCCGATTCCTTGTAGCTGTTGTGGATCACTCTCACAGTTCCCTGTGACTGTTATCAAATACTCTCCCAGTTGCCTGTTGTGTTTATCGAATCCTCTGCCAGTTCCCTGTTATTGTTATCGAACACTCTCCCAGTTTTCTGTTACTGATATCAAACACTCTGCCTGTTCCTTGTAACTGTTGTCGATCACTCTCACAGTTCCCTGTTACTGTTAACAAACACTCTCAAAGTTTCCTGTTGCTGTTATCGAACACTCTGCCACTTCCCTATTACTGATATCAAGCACTGTCCCAGTTCTCTGTCACTGATATCAAACACTCTCCCAGTTCCCTGTTACTGGTATCGAAAACTCTCCCAGTTCCCTGTTACTGGTATCGAAAACTCTCCCAGTTCCCTGTTAATGTTATCGAACACTCTCCCAGTTGCCTGTCACTGATATCAAACAATCTCCCAATTCCCTGCCACTGACATCAAACACTTTCCCAGTCCCTTGTAACAGTTGTCGGTCACTCTCCCAGTTCCCTATTACTCTTAAAAATACTCTTCCAGTTCCCTGTTACTAACATTGAACAATCTCACAGCTTCTTGTTACTGAAAGCAAACACTCTCCCAGTTTGCTGTTACTGATATGAAATACTCTCCCAGTTCCCTGTCAATGATATCAAACACTCTCCCTGTTCCCTGTTACCGATATCAAATAGTCTCCCTGTTCCCTGTCACTGATATCGAACAAGCTCACAGTGCACTATTACTGATAACGAAGTGTCCCAGTTCCCTGTTATTGTTATCGAACACTCTCCCAGTTTTCTGTTACTGATATCAAACACTCTGCCTGTTCCTTGTAACTGTTGTCGATCACTCTCACAGTTCCCTGTTACTGTTAACAAACACTCTCAAAGTTTCCTGTTGCTGTTATCGGACACTCTGCCACTTCCCTATTACTGATATCAAGCACTGTCCCAGTTCTCTGTCACTGATATCAAACACTCTCCCAGTTCCCTGTTACTGGTATCGAAAACTCTCCCAGTTCCCTGTTAATGTTACTGAACACTCTCCCAGTTCCCTGTCACTGATATCAAACAATCTCCCAATTCCCTGTCACTGACATCAAACACTTTCCCAGTCCCCTGTAACAGTTGTCGATCACTCTCCCAGTTCCCTATTACTCTTAAAAAAACTCTTCCAGTTCCCTGTTACTAACGTTGAACAATCTCACAGCTTCTTGTTACTGAAAGCGAACACT
Organism: Mobula birostris; assembly: GCF_030028105.1. Lineage (NCBI taxonomy): Eukaryota > Metazoa > Chordata > Chondrichthyes > Myliobatiformes > Myliobatidae > Mobula > Mobula birostris. The sequence goes on along the minus strand of NC_092402.1, from coordinate 1,781,624 downwards.
CTCCCAGTTCGCTGTTACTGATATGAAATACTCTCGCAGTTCCCTGTCAATGATATCAAACATTCTCACTGTTCCCTGTTACCGATATCAAATAGTCTCCCAGATCCCTGTCATTGATACGGAACACACTCTCATTTCCCTGATAGTGATATTGAACACTCTCCCATTTTCCTGTTACTAATATCGAATACGCTCCCAATTCCTTGTAGCTGCTGTGGATCACTCTCACAGTTCCCTGTGACTGTTATCAAATACTCTCCCAGTTGCCTGTTGTGTTATCGAATCCTCTGCCAGTTCCCTGCTACTGTTATCGAACACTCTCCCAGTTCCCTGTCACTGATATCGAACAAGCTCACAGTTCACTATTACTGATATCGAACACTCTCCCAGTTTCCTGTTACTGATATCGAACACTCTCCCTGTTCCTTGTAACTGTAGTCGATCACTCTCACAGATCCCTGTTACTGTTAACAAACACTCTCAAAGTTTCCTGTTGCTGTAATCGAACACTCTGCCACTTCCTTATTACTGATATCAAGCACTGTCCCAGTTCTCTGTCACTGATATCAAACACTCTCCCAGTTCCCTGTTCCTGATATTAAACACTCTCCCAGTTACTTGTAATTGATATCAAATGATCTCCCTGTTCACAGACATTGATATCAAAGTCTCACCCAGATCCCTGTTACTGATCTCAAACACTCGCCATTCCCGTTCGCTGATATCAAACAATCTCCCATTTCACTGTCACTGACATCAAACACTCTCCCAGTCCCTTGTAACAGTTGTCGATCACTCTCCCAGTTCCCTATTACTCTTAACAAACACTCTCCCAATTCCCTGTTATTGATATCAAACGCTCTCTCTGTTCACAGTTACTGATATCAAAGTCTATCCCAGTTCTCTGTTACTGTTATGAAACAGTCTCCCAGTTCCCTGTTACTGAAATTGAACACTCTCCCAGTTCCCTGTTACTGATATCAAAAACACTCCCATTTTCCTGTTACTGATATCAAACACTCTCTCAATTCCTTGTAACTGTTGTCGATCACTCTCACAGTTCCCTGTGACTGTTATCAAACACTCTCCCAGTTGCCTGTTGTGTTTATCGACCCCCCTGCCAGTTCCCTGTTACTGTTATCGAACACTCGTCCAGTTCCCTGTTACTGAAATCAAACACTCTCCCAGTTCCCTGCTACTGATGTGAAACAGTGTCCCTGTTCCCTGTCGGTGTCATCTGACACTCTCCCAGTATCCTGTCACTGTTATCAAACAATCTCCCAGTTCCCTGTCACTGATATCGAACAAGCTCACAGTTCCCTGTCACTGATATGGAACAAGCTCACAGTTCCCTTTTACTGATATCGAACACACTCCCAGTTCCCTGTTGCTGTTATCGAATACTCTCACAGTTTTCTGTTACTGATATTAAACACATTCCCAGTTTCCTATTACTGTAATCGAACACTCTCCCTTTTCCATTTCACTGTTATCAAACACTCTCCCAGTTATCTGTTACTGTTATCAAACAACCTCCCAGTTCCCTGTCACTGATATCAAACTCTTCCCCAGATCCATTTTACTGATATCGGACACTCTCCCAGTTCCCTGTCACTGTGAACAAATACTCTCCCAGTTGCCTGTTGTGTTTATCGAATCCTCTGCCAGTTCCCTGTTACTGTTATCAAACACTCTCCCAGTTCCCTGTTACTGATATCAAACACTCTCCCAGTTCCCTGTTATTGATGTTAAACATTGTCCCTGTACCCTGTTGGTATCATTTAACACTCTGCCAGTATCCTGTCATTGTTAATAAACAATCTCCCAGTTCCCTGTCACTGATATCGAACAAGCTCACAGTGCACTATTACTGATAACGAAGTGTCCCAGTTCCCTGTTATTGTTATCGAACACTCTCCCAGTTTTCTGTTACTGATATCAAACACTCTGCCTGTTCCTTTTCAATGGTATCAAACTCTCTTCCAGTTCCCTGTTACTGATATCTAACACTCTTCCCTGTTCGCTTTACAGATATCAAATAGTCTCCCAGTTTACTGTCACTGATATGGAACACACTCCCAGTTCCCTGTTACTGATATCGAACACTCTCCCAGTTCCCTGTTACTGATATCATACATAGTCCGTGTTCCCTGTTGGTGTTATCAAACAATCTCCCAGTTCACTGTCACTGATATCAAACACTCTCCCAGTTCCCTTTCAATGATATCAAACACTCTTCCAAGTCCCGGTTACTGATATCTAACACTCTTCCCTGTTCCCTTTACAGATATCAAATAGTCTCCCAGTTTACTGTCACTGATATGGAACACACTCCCAGTTCCCTGTTACTGATATCGAACACTCTCCCAGTTCCCTGTTACTGATATGGTACATAGTCCCTGTTCCCTGTTGGTGTTATCAAACAATCTCCCAGTTCACTGTCACTGATATCAAACGCTCTCCCAGTTCGCTGTTACTGATATGAAATACTCTACCAGTTCCCTGTCAATGATATCAAACACTCTCCGTGTTCCCTGTTACCGATATCAAATAGTCTCCCTGTTCCCTGTCATTGATACGGAACACACTCTCATTTCCCTGATGTGATATCGAACACTCTCCCATTTTCCTGTTACTGATATCAAATACCCTCCCAATTCCTTGTAGCTGCTGTGGATCACTCTCACAGTTCCCTGTGACTGTTATCAAATACTCTCCCAGTTGCCTGTTGTGTTTATTGAATCCTCTGCCAGTTCCCCGTTACTGTTATCGAACACTCTCCCAGTTCCCTGTTACTGATATCAAACACTCTCCCAGTTCCCTGCTATTGATGTTAAACATTGTCCCTGTACCCTGTTGGTATCATCTAACACTCTGCCAGTATCCTGTCATTGTTATTAAACAATCTCCCAGTTCCCTGTCACTGATATCGAACAAGCTCACAGTGCACTATTACTGATAACGAAGTGTCCCAGTTCCCTGTTATTGTTATCGAACACTCTCCCAGTTTTCTGTAACTGATATCAAACACTCTGCCTGTTCCTTGTAACTGTTGTCGATCACTCTCACAGTTCCCTGTTACTGTTAACAAACACTCTCAAAGTTTCCTGTTGCTGTTATCGAACACTCTGCCACTTCCCTATTACTGATATCAAGCACTGTCCCAGTGTTCTGTCACTGATATCAAACACTCTCCCAGTTCCCTGTTACTGGTATCGAAAACTCTCCCAGTTCCCTGTTAATGTTACCGAACACTCTCCCAGTTCCCTGTCACTGATATCAAACAATCTCCCAATTCCCTGTCACTGACATCAAACACTTTCCTAGTCCCCTGTAACAGTTGTCGATCACTCTCCCAGTTCCCTATTACTCTTAAAAAAACTCTTCCAGTTCCCTGTTACTAACGTTGAACAATCTCACAGCTTCTTGTTACTGAAAGCGAACACTCTCCCAGTTCGCTGTTACTGATATGAAATACTCTCGCAGTTCCCTGTCAATGATATCAAACACTCTCCCTGTTCCCTGTTACCGATATCAAATAGTCTCCCAGTTCCCTGTCATTGATACGGAACACACTCTCATTTCCCTGATAGTGATATTGAACACTCTCCCATTTTCCTGTTACTAATATCGAATACGCTCCCAATTCCTTGTAGCTGCTGTGGATCACTCTCACAGTTCCCTGTGACTGTTATCAAATACTCTCCCAGTTGCCTGTTGTGTTATCGAATCCTCTGCCAGTTCCCTGCTACTGTTATCGAACACTCTCCCAGTTTCCTGTCACTGATATCGAACAAGCTCACAGTTCACTATTACTGATATCGAACACTCTCCCAGTTTCCTGTTACTGATATCGAACACTCTCCCTGTTCCTTGTAACTGTAGTCGATCACTCTCACAGATCCCTGTTACTGTTAACAAACACTCTCAAAGTTTCCTGTTGCTGTAATCGAACACTCTGCCACTTCCTTATTACTGATATCAAGCACTGTCCCAGTTCTCTGTCACTGATATCAAACACTCTCCCAGTTCCCTGTTCCTGATATTAAACACTCTCCCAGTTACTTGTAATTGATATCAAATGATCTCCCTGTTCACAGACATTGATATCAAAGTCTCACCCAGATCCCTGTTACTGATCTCAAACACTCGCCATTCCCGTTCGCTGATATCAAACAATCTCCCATTTCACTGTCACTGACATCAAACACTCTCCCAGTCCCTTGTAACAGTTGTCGATCACTCTCCCAGTTCCCTATTACTCTTAACAAACACTCTCCCAATTCCCTGTTATTGATATCAAACGCTCTCTCTGTTCACAGTTACTGATATCAAAGTCTATCCCAGTTCTCTGTTACTGTTATGAAACAGTCTCCCAGTTCCCTGTTACTGAAATTGAACACTCTCCCAGTTCCCTGATACTGATATCAAAAACACTCCCATTTTCCTGTTACTGATATCAAACACTCTCTCAATTCCTTGTAACTGTTGTCGATCACTCTCACAGTTCCCTGTGACTGTTATCAAACACTCTCCCAGTTGCCTGTTGTGTTTATCGACCCCCCTGCCAGTTCCCTGTTACTGTTATCGAACACTCGTCCAGTTCCCTGTTACTGAAATCAAACACTCTCCCAGTTCCCTGCTACTGATGTGAAACAGTGTCCCTGTTCCCTGTCGGTGTCATCTGACACTCTCCCAGTATCCTGTCACTGTTATCAAACAATCTCCCAGTTCCCTGTCACTGATATCGAACAAGCTCACAGTTCCCTGTCACTGATATGGAACAAGCTCACAGTTCCCTTTTACTGATATCGAACACACTCCCAGTTCCCTGTTGCTGTTATCGAATACTCTCACAGTTTTCTGTTACTGATATTAAACACATTCCCAGTTTCCTATTACTGTAATCGAACACTCTCCCTTTTCCATTTCACTGTTATCAAACACTCTCCCAGTTATCTGTTACTGTTATCAAACAACCTCCCAGTTCCCTGTCACTGATATCAAACTCTTCCCCAGATCCATTTTACTGATATCGGACACTCTCCCAGTTCCCTGTCACTGCGATCAAATACTCTCCCAGTTGCCTGTTGTGTTTATCGAATCCTCTGCCAGTTCCCTGTTACTGTTATCAAACACTCTCCCAGTTCCCTGTTACTGATATCAAACACTCTCCCAGTTCCCTGTTATTGATGTTAAACATTGTCCCTGTACCCTGTTGGTATCATTTAACACTCTGCCAGTATCCTGTCATTGTTATTAAACAATCTCCCAGTTCCCTGTCACTGATATCGAACAAGCTCACAGTGCACTATTACTGATAACGAAGTGTCCCAGTTCCCTGTTATTGTTATCGAACACTCTCCCAGTTTTCTGTTACTGATATCAAACACTCTGCCTGTTCCTTTTCAATGGTATCAAACTCTCTTCCAGTTCCCTGTTACTGATATCTAACACTCTTCCCTGTTCGCTTTACAGATATCAAATAGTCTCCCAGTTTACTGTCACTGATATGGAACACACTCCCAGTTCCCTGTTACTGATATCGAACGCTCTCCCAGTTCCCTGTTACTGATATCATACATAGTCCCTGTTCCCTGTTGGTGTTATCAAACAATCTCCCAGTTCACTGTCACTGATATCAAACACTCTCCCAGTTCCCTTTCAATGATATCAAACACTCTTCCAAGTCCCGGTTACTGATATCTAACACTCTTCCCTGTTCCCTTTACAGATATCAAATAGTCTCCCAGTTTACTGTCACTGATATGGAACACACTCCCAGTTCCCTGTTACTGATATCGAACACTCTCCCAGTTCCCTGTTACTGATATGGTACATAGTCCCTGTTCCCTGTTGGTGTTATCAAACAATCTCCCAGTTCACTGTCACTGATATCAAACGCTCTCCCAGTTCGCTGTTACTGATATGAAATACTCTACCAGTTCCCTGTCAATGATATCAAACACTCTCCGTGTTCCCTGTTACCGATATCAAATAGTCTCCCTGTTCCCTGTCATTGATACGGAACACACTCTCATTTCCCTGATGTGATATCGAACACTCTCCCATTTTCCTGTTACTGATATCAAATACCCTCCCAATTCCTTGTAGCTGCTGTGGATCACTCTCACAGTTCCCTGTGACTGTTAACAAACACTCTCAAAGTTTCCTGTTGCTGTAATCGAACACTCTGCCACTTCCCTATTACTGATATCAAACACTCTCCCAGTTCCCTGTTATTGATGTTAAACATTGTCCCTGTACCCTGTTGGTATCATCTAACACTCTGCCAGTATCCTATCATTGGTATTAAACAATCTCCCAGTTCCCTGTCACTGATATCGAACAAGCTCACAGTTCAGTATTACTGATATCGAACAGTGTCCCAGTTCCCTGTTATTGTTATTGAACACCCTCCCAGTTTCCTGTTACTGATATCAAACACTCTGCCTGTTCCTTGTAACTGTAGTCGATCACTCTCACAGTTCCTGTTACTGTTAACAAACACTCTCAAAGTTTCCTGTTGCTGTTATCGAACACTCTGCCACTTCCCTATTACTGATATCAAGCACTGTCCCAGTTCTCTGTCACTGATATCAAACACTCTCCCAGTTCCCTGTTACTGGTATCGAAAACTCTCCCAGTTCCCTGTTAATGTTATCGAACACTCTCCCAGTTCCCTGTCACTGATATCAAACAATCTCCCAGTTCCCTGTCACTGACATCAAACACTTTCCCAGTCCCTTGTAACAGTTGTCGATCACTCTCCCAGTTCCCTATTACTCTTAAAAACACTCTTCCAGTTCCCTGTTACTAACGTTGATCAATCTCCCAGTTTCTTGTTACTGAAAGCCAACACTCTCCCAGTTCGCTTTCACTGATATGAAATACTCTCCCAGTTCCCTGTCAATGATATCAAACACTCTCCCTGTTCCCTGTTACCGATATCAAATAGTCTCCCAGTTCCCTGTCATTGATACGGAACACACTCTCATTTCCCTGATAGTGATATCGAACACTCTCCCATTTTCCTGTTACTGATATCAAATACCCTCCCAATTCCTTGTAGCTGTTGTGGATCACTCTCACAGTTCCCTGTGACTGTTATCAAATACTCTCCCAGTTGCCTGTTGTGTTTATCGAATCCTCTGCCAGTTCCCTGTTACTGTTATCGAACACTCTCCCAGTTCCCTGTTACTGATATCAAACACTCTCCCAGTTCCCTGTTATTGATGTTAAACATTGTCCCTGTACCCTGTTGGTATCATCTAACACTCTGCCAGTATCCTATCATTGGTATTAAACAATCTCCCAGTTCCCTGTCACTGATATCGAACAAGCTCACAGTTCAGTATTACTGATATCGAACAGTGTCCCAGTTCCCTGTTATTGTTATCGAACACCCTCCCAGTTTCCTGTTACTGATATCAAACACTCTGCCTGTTCCTTGTAACTGTAGTCGATCACTCTCACAGTTCCTGTTACTGTTAACAAACACTCTCAAAGTTTCCTGTTGCTGTTATCGAACACTCTGCCACTTCCCTATTACTGATATCAAGCACTGTCCCAGTTCTCTGTCACTGATATCAAACACTCTCCCAGTTCCCTGTTACTGGTATCGAAAACTCTCCCAGTTCCCTGTTAATGTTATCGAACACTCTCCCAGTTCCCTGTCACTGATATCAAACAATCTCCCAGTTCCCTGTCACTGACATCAAACACTTTCCCAGTCCCTTGTAACAGTTGTCGATCACTCTCCCAGTTCCCTATTACTCTTAAAAACACTCTTCCAGTTCCCTGTTACTAACGTTGATCAATCTCCCAGTTTCTTGTTACTGAAAGCCAACACTCTCCCAGTTCGCTTTCACTGATATGAAATACTCTCCCAGTTCCCTGTCAATGATATCAAACACTCTCCCTGTTCCCTGTTACCGATATCAAATAGTCTCCCAGTTCCCTGTCATTGATACGGAACACACTCTCATTTCCCTGATAGTGATATCGAACACTCTCCCATTTTCCTGTTACTGATATCAAATACCCTCCCAATTCCTTGTAGCTGTTGTGGATCACTCTCACAGTTCCTGTTACTGTTAACAAACACTCTCAAAGTTTCCTGTTGCTGTTATCCAACAGTCTGCCACTTCCCTATTACTGATATCAAGCACTGTCCCAGTTCTTTGTCACTGATATCAAACACTCTCCCAGTTCCCTGTTACTGGTATCGAAAACTCTCCCAGTTCCCTGTTAATGTTATCGAACACTCTCCCAGTTCCCTGTCACTGATATCAAACAATCTCCAAGTTCCCTGTCACTGACATCAAACACTATCCCAGTCCCATGTAACAGTTGTCGATCACTCTCCCAGTTCCCTATTACTCTTAAAAACACTCTTCCAGTTCCCTGTTACTAACGTTGATCAATCTCCCAGTTTCTTGTTACTGAAAGCCAACACTCTCCCAGTTCGCTTTTACTGATATGAAATACTCTCCCAGTTCCCTGTCAATGATATCAAACACTCTCCCTGTTCCCTGTTACAAATATCAAATAGTCTCCCAGTTCCCTGTCATTGATACGGAACACACTCTCATTTCCCTGATAGTGATATCGAACACTCTCCCATTTTCCTGTTACTGATATCAAATACCCTCCCAATTCCTTGTAGCTGTTGTGGATCACTCTCACAGTTCCCTGTGACTGTTATCAAATACTCTCTCAGTTGCCTGTTGTGTTTATCGAATCCTCTGCCAGTTCCCTGTTTCTGTTATCGAACACTCTCCCAGTTCCCTGTCACTGATATCTAACACTCTCCCAGTTCCCTTTCAACGATATCAAACACTCTTCCAGTTCCCTGTTACTGATATCTAACACTCTTCCCTGTTCCCTTTACAGATATCAAATAGTCTCCCAGTTTACTGTCAGTGATATGGAACACACTCCCAGTTCCCTGTTACTGATATCGAACACTCTCCCAGTTCCCTGTTACTGATATCATACATAGTCCGTGTTCCCTGTTGGTGTTATCAAACAATCTCCCAGTTCACTGTCACTGATATCAAACACTCTCCCAGTTCCCTTTCAATGATATCAAACACTCTTCCAAGTCCCGGTTACTGATATCTAACACTCTTCCCTGTTCCCTTTACAGATATCAAATAGTCTCCCAGTTTACTGTCACTGATATGGAACACACTCCCAGTTCCCTGTTACTGATATCGAACACTCTCCCAGTTCCCTGTTACTGATATGGTACATAGTCCCTGTTCCCTGTTGGTGTTATCAAACAATCTCCCAGTTCACTGTCACTGATATCAAACGCTCTCCCAGTTCGCTGTTACTGATATGAAATACTCTACCAGTTCCCTGTCAATGATATCAAACACTCTCCGTGTTCCCTGTTACCGATATCAAATAGTCTCCCTGTTCCCTGTCATTGATACGGAACACACTCTCATTTCCCTGATGTGATATCGAACACTCTCCCATTTTCCTGTTACTGATATCAAATACCCTCCCATTCCTTGTAGCTGCTGTGGATCACTCTCACAGTTCCCTGTGACTGTTATCAAATACTCTCCCAGTTGCCTGTTGTGTTTATTGAATCCTCTGCCAGTTCCCTGTTACTGTTATCGAACACTCTCCCAGTTCCCTGTTACTGATATCAAACACTCTCCCAGTTCCCTGCTATTGATGTTAAACATTGTCCCTGTACCCTGTTGGTATCATCTAACACTCTGCCAGTATCCTGTCATTGTTATTAAACAATCTCCCAGTTCCCTGTCACTGATATCGAACAAGCTCACAGTGCACTATTACTGATAACGAAGTGTCCCAGTTCCCTGTTATTGTTATCGAACACTCTCCCAGTTTTCTGTAACTGATATCAAACACTCTGCCTGTTCCTTGTAACTGTTGTCGATCACTCTCACAGTTCCCTGTTACTGTTAACAAACACTCTTAAAGTTTCCTGTTGCTGTTATCGAACACTCTGCCACTTCCCTATTACTGATATCAAGCACTGTCCCAGTGTTCTGTCACTGATATCAAACACTCTCCCAGTTCCCTGTTACTGGTATCGAAAACTCTCCTAGTTCCCTGTTAATGTTATCGAATACTCTCCCAGTTCCCTGTCAATGATATCAAACACTCTCCCTGTTCCCTGTTACCGATATCAAATAGTCTCCCAGTTCCCTGTCATTTATACGGAACACACTCTCATTTCCCTGATAGTGATATTGAACACTCTCCCATTTTCCTGTTACTGATATCAAATACCCTCCCAATTCCTTGTAGCTGTTGTGGATCACTCTCACAGTTCCCTGTGACTGTTATCAAATACTCTCCCAGTTGCCTGTTGTGTTTATCGAATCCTCTGCTAGTTCCCTGTTACTGATATCAAACACTCTCCCAGTTCCCTGTTATTGATGTTAAACATTGTCCCTGTACCCTGTTGGTATCATCTAACACTCTGCCAGTATCCTATCATTGGTATTAAACAATCTCCCAGTTCCCTGTCACTGATATCGAACAAGCTCACAGTTCAGTATTACTGATATCGAACAGTGTCCCAGTTCCCTGTTATTGTTATCGAACACCCTCCCAGTTTCCTGTTACTGATATCAAACACTCTGCCTGTTCCTTGTAACTGTAGTCGATCACTCTCACAGTTCCTGTTACTGTTAACAAACACTCTCAAAGTTTCCTGTTGCTGTTATCGAACACTCTGCCACTTCCCTATTACTGATATCAAGCACTGTCCCAGTTCTCTGTCACTGATATCAAACACTCTCCCAGTTCCCTGTTACTGGTATCGAAAACTCTCCCAGTTCCCTGTTAATGTTATCGAACACTCTCCCAGTTCCCTGTCACTGATATCAAACAATCTCCCAGTTCCCTGTCACTGACATCAAACACTTTCCCAGTCCCTTGTAACAGTTGTCGATCACTCTCCCAGTTCCCTATTACTCTTAAAAACACTCTTCCAGTTCCCTGTTACTAACGTTGATCAATCTCCCAGTTTCTTGTTACTGAAAGCCAACACTCTCCCAGTTCGCTTTCACTGATATGAAATACTCTCCCAGTTCCCTGTCAATGATATCAAACACTCTCCCTGTTCCCTGTTACCGATATCAAATAGTCTCCCAGTTCCCTGTCATTGATACGGAACACACTCTCATTTCCCTGATAGTGATATCGAACACTCTCCCATTTTCCTGTTACTGATATCAAATACCCTCCCAATTCCTTGTAGCTGTTGTGGATCACTCTCACAGTTCCCTGTGACTGTTATCAAATACTCTCCCAGTTGCCTGTTGTGTTTATCGAATCCTCTGCCAGTTCCCTGTTACTGTTATCGAACACTCTCCCAGTTCCCTGTTACTGATATCAAACACTCTCCCAGTTCCCTGTTATTGATGTTAAACATTGTCCCTGTACCCTGTTGGTATCATCTAACACTCTGCCAGTATCCTATCATTGGTATTAAACAATCTCCCAGTTCCCTGTCACTGATATCGAACAAGCTCACAGTTCAGTATTACTGATATCGAACAGTGTCCCAGTTCCCTGTTATTGTTATCGAACACCCTCCCAGTTTCCTGTTACTGATATCAAACACTCTGCCTGTTCCTTGTAACTGTAGTCGATCACTCTCACAGTTCCTGTTACTGTTAACAAACACTCTCAAAGTTTCCTGTTGCTGTTATCGAACACTCTGCCACTTCCCTATTACTGATATCAAGCACTGTCCCAGTTCTCTGTCACTGATATCAAACACTCTCCCAGTTCCCTGTTACTGGTATCGAAAACTCTCCCAGTTCCCTGTTAATGTTATCGAACACTCTCCCAGTTCCCTGTCACTGATATCAAACAATCTCCCAGTTCCCTGTCACTGACATCAAACACTTTCCCAGTCCCTTGTAACAGTTGTCGATCACTCTCCCAGTTCCCTATTACTCTTAAAAACACTCTTCCAGTTCCCTGTTACTAACGTTGATCAATCTCCCAGTTTCTTGTTACTGAAAGCCAACACTCTCCCAGTTCGCTTTCACTGATATGAAATACTCTCCCAGTTCCCTGTCAATGATATCAAACACTCTCCCTGTTCCCTGTTACCGATATCAAATAGTCTCCCAGTTCCCTGTCATTGATACGGAACACACTCTCATTTCCCTGATAGTGATATCGAACACTCTCCCATTTTCCTGTTACTGATATCAAATACCCTCCCAATTCCTTGTAGCTGTTGTGGATCACTCTCACAGTTCCCTGTGACTGTTATCAAATACTCTCCCAGTTGCCTGTTGTGTTTATCGAATCCTCTGCCAGTTCCCTGTTACTGTTATCGAACACTCTCCCAGTTCCCTGTTACTGATATCAAACACTCTCCCAGTTCCCTGTTATTGATGTTAAACATTGTCCCTGTACCCTGTTGGTATCATCTAACACTCTGCCAGTATCCTATCATTGGTATTAAACAATCTCCCAGTTCCCTGTCACTGATATCGAACAAGCTCACAGTTCAGTATTACTGATATCGAACAGTGTCCCAGTTCCCTGTTATTGTTATCGAACACCCTCCCAGTTTCCTGTTACTGATATCAAACACTCTGCCTGTTCCTTGTAACTGTAGTCGATCACTCTCACAGTTCCTGTTACTGTTAACAAACACTCTCAAAGTTTCCTGTTGCTGTTATCGAACACTCTGCCACTTCCCTATTACTGATATCAAGCACTGTCCCAGTTCTCTGTCACTGATATCAAACACTCTCCCAGTTCCCTGTTACTGGTATCGAAAACTCTCCCAGTTCCCTGTTAATGTTATCGAACACTCTCCCAGTTCCCTGTCACTGATATCAAACAATCTCCCAGTTCCCTGTCACTGACATCAAACACTTTCCCAGTCCCTTGTAACAGTTGTCGATCACTCTCCCAGTTCCCTATTACTCTTAAAAACACTCTTCCAGTTCCCTGTTACTAACGTTGATCAATCTCCCAGTTTCTTGTTACTGAAAGCCAACACTCTCCCAGTTCGCTTTCACTGATATGAAATACTCTCCCAGTTCCCTGTCAATGATATCAAACACTCTCCCTGTTCCCTGTTACCGATATCAAATAGTCTCCCAGTTCCCTGTCATTGATACGGAACACACTCTCATTTCCCTGATAGTGATATCGAACACTCTCCCATTTTCCTGTTACTGATATCAAATACCCTCCCAATTCCTTGTAGCTGTTGTGGATCACTCTCACAGTTCCTGTTACTGTTAACAAACACTCTCAAAGTTTCCTGTTGCTGTTATCCAACAGTCTGCCACTTCCCTATTACTGATATCAAGCACTGTCCCAGTTCTTTGTCACTGATATCAAACACTCTCCCAGTTCCCTGTTACTGGTATCGAAAACTCTCCCAGTTCCCTGTTAATGTTATCGAACACTCTCCCAGTTCCCTGTCACTGATATCAAACAATCTCCAAGTTCCCTGTCACTGACATCAAACACTATCCCAGTCCCATGTAACAGTTGTCGATCACTCTCCCAGTTCCCTATTACTCTTAAAAACACTCTTCCAGTTCCCTGTTACTAACGTTGATCAATCTCCCAGTTTCTTGTTACTGAAAGCCAACACTCTCCCAGTTCGCTTTTACTGATATGAAATACTCTCCCAGTTCCCTGTCAATGATATCAAACACTCTCCCTGTTCCCTGTTACAAATATCAAATAGTCTCCCAGTTCCCTGTCATTGATACGGAACACACTCTCATTTCCCTGATAGTGATATCGAACACTCTCCCATTTTCCTGTTACTGATATCAAATACCCTCCCAATTCCTTGTAGCTGTTGTGGATCACTCTCACAGTTCCCTGTGACTGTTATCAAATACTCTCTCAGTTGCCTGTTGTGTTTATCGAATCCTCTGCCAGTTCCCTGTTTCTGTTATCGAACACTCTCCCAGTTCCCTGTCACTGATATCTAACACTCTCCCAGTTCCCTTTCAACGATATCAAACACTCTTCCAGTTCCCTGTTACTGATATCTAACACTCTTCCCTGTTCCCTTTACAGATATCAAATAGTCTCCCAGTTTACTGTCAGTGATATGGAACACACTCCCAGTTCCCTGTTACTGATATCGAACACTCTCCCAGTTCCCTGTTACTGATATCATACATAGTCCGTGTTCCCTGTTGGTGTTATCAAACAATCTCCCAGTTCACTGTCACTGATATCAAACACTCTCCCAGTTCCCTTTCAATGATATCAAACACTCTTCCAAGTCCCGGTTACTGATATCTAACACTCTTCCCTGTTCCCTTTACAGATATCAAATAGTCTCCCAGTTTACTGTCACTGATATGGAACACACTCCCAGTTCCCTGTTACTGATATCGAACACTCTCCCAGTTCCCTGTTACTGATATGGTACATAGTCCCTGTTCCCTGTTGGTGTTATCAAACAATCTCCCAGTTCACTGTCACTGATATCAAACGCTCTCCCAGTTCGCTGTTACTGATATGAAATACTCTACCAGTTCCCTGTCAATGATATCAAACACTCTCCGTGTTCCCTGTTACCGATATCAAATAGTCTCCCTGTTCCCTGTCATTGATACGGAACACACTCTCATTTCCCTGATGTGATATCGAACACTCTCCCATTTTCCTGTTACTGATATCAAATACCCTCCCATTCCTTGTAGCTGCTGTGGATCACTCTCACAGTTCCCTGTGACTGTTATCAAATACTCTCCCAGTTGCCTGTTGTGTTTATTGAATCCTCTGCCAGTTCCCTGTTACTGTTATCGAACACTCTCCCAGTTCCCTGTTACTGATATCAAACACTCTCCCAGTTCCCTGCTATTGATGTTAAACATTGTCCCTGTACCCTGTTGGTATCATCTAACACTCTGCCAGTATCCTGTCATTGTTATTAAACAATCTCCCAGTTCCCTGTCACTGATATCGAACAAGCTCACAGTGCACTATTACTGATAACGAAGTGTCCCAGTTCCCTGTTATTGTTATCGAACACTCTCCCAGTTTTCTGTAACTGATATCAAACACTCTGCCTGTTCCTTGTAACTGTTGTCGATCACTCTCACAGTTCCCTGTTACTGTTAACAAACACTCTTAAAGTTTCCTGTTGCTGTTATCGAACACTCTGCCACTTCCCTATTACTGATATCAAGCACTGTCCCAGTGTTCTGTCACTGATATCAAACACTCTCCCAGTTCCCTGTTACTGGTATCGAAAACTCTCCTAGTTCCCTGTTAATGTTATCGAATACTCTCCCAGTTCCCTGTCAATGATATCAAACACTCTCCCTGTTCCCTGTTACCGATATCAAATAGTCTCCCAGTTCCCTGTCATTTATACGGAACACACTCTCATTTCCCTGATAGTGATATTGAACACTCTCCCATTTTCCTGTTACTGATATCAAATACCCTCCCAATTCCTTGTAGCTGTTGTGGATCACTCTCACAGTTCCCTGTGACTGTTATCAAATACTCTCCCAGTTGCCTGTTGTGTTTATCGAATCCTCTGCTAGTTCCCTGTTACTGATATCAAACACTCTCCCAGTTCCCTGTTATTGATGTTAAACATTGTCCCTGTACCCTGTTGCTATCATCTAACACTCTGCCAGTATCCTATCATTGGTATTAAACAATCTCCCAGTTCCCTGTCACTGATATCGAACAAGCTCACAGTTCAGTATTACTGATATCGAACAGTGTCCCAGTTCCCTGTTATTGTTATCGAACACCCTCCCAGTTTCCTGTTACTGATATCAAACACTCTGCCTGTTCCTTGTAACTGTAGTCGATCACTCTCACAGTTCCTGTTACTGTTAACAAACACTCTCAAAGTTTCCTGTTGCTGTTATCGAACACTCTGCCACTTCCCTATTACTGATATCAAGCACTGTCCCAGTTCTCTGTCACTGATATCAAACACTCTCCCAGTTCCCTGTTACTGGTATCGAAAACTCTCCCAGTTCCCTGTTAATGTTATCGAACACTCTCCCAGTTCCCTGTCACTGATATCAAACAATCTCCCAGTTCCCTGTCACTGACATCAAACACTTTCCCAGTCCCTTGTAACAGTTGTCGATCACTCTCCCAGTTCCCTATTACTCTTAAAAACACTCTTCCAGTTCCCTGTTACTAACGTTGATCAATCTCCCAGTTTCTTGTTACTGAAAGCCAACACTCTCCCAGTTCGCTTTCACTGATATGAAATACTCTCCCAGTTCCCTGTCAATGATATCAAACACTCTCCCTGTTCCCTGTTACCGATATCAAATAGTCTCCCAGTTCCCTGTCATTGATACGGAACACACTCTCATTTCCCTGATAGTGATATCGAACACTCTCCCATTTTCCTGTTACTGATATCAAATACCCTCCCAATTCCTTGTAGCTGTTGTGGATCACTCTCACAGTTCCCTGTGACTGTTATCAAATACTCTCCCAGTTGCCTGTTGTGTTTATCGAATCCTCTGCCAGTTCCCTGTTACTGTTATCGAACACTCTCCCAGTTCCCTGTTACTGATATCAAACACTCTCCCAGTTCCCTGTTATTGATGTTAAACATTGTCCCTGTACCCTGTTGGTATCATCTAACACTCTGCCAGTATCCTATCATTGGTATTAAACAATCTCCCAGTTCCCTGTCACTGATATCGAACAAGCTCACAGTTCAGTATTACTGATATCGAACAGTGTCCCAGTTCCCTGTTATTGTTATCGAACACCCTCCCAGTTTCCTGTTACTGATATCAAACACTCTGCCTGTTCCTTGTAACTGTAGTCGATCACTCTCACAGTTCTTGTTACTGTTAACAAACACTCTCAAAGTTTCCTGTTGCTGTTATCGAACACTCTGCCACTTCCCTATTACTGATATCAAGCACTGTCCCAGTTCTCTGTCACTGATATCAAACACTCTCCCAGTTCCCTGTTACTGGTATCGAAAACTCTCCCAGTTCCCTGTTAATGTTATCGAACACTCTCCCAGTTCCCTGTCACTGATATCAAACAATCTCCCAGTTCCCTGTCACTGACATCAAACACTTTCCCAGTCCCTTGTAACAGTTGTCGATCACTCTCCCAGTTCCCTATTACTCTTAAAAACACTCTTCCAGTTCCCTGTTACTAACGTTGATCAATCTCCCAGTTTCTTGTTACTGAAAGCCAACACTCTCCCAGTTCGCTTTCACTGATATGAAATACTCTCCCAGTTCCCTGTCAATGATATCAAACACTCTCCCTGTTCCCTGTTACCGATATCAAATAGTCTCCCAGTTCCCTGTCATTGATACGGAACACACTCTCATTTCCCTGATAGTGATATCGAACACTCTCCCATTTTCCTGTTACTGATATCAAATACCCTCCCATTCCTTGTAGCTGCTGTGGATCACTCTCACAGTTCCCTGTGACTGTTATCAAATACTCTCCCAGTTGCCTGTTGTGTTTATTGAATCCTCTGCCAGTTCCCTGTTACTGTTATCGAACACTCTCCCAGTTCCCTGTTACTGATATCAAACACTCTCCCAGTTCCCTGCTATTGATGTTAAACATTGTCCCTGTACCCTGTTGGTATCATCTAACACTCTGCCAGTATCCTGTCATTGTTATTAAACAATCTCCCAGTTCCCTGTCACTGATATCGAACAAGCTCACAGTGCACTATTACTGATAACGAAGTGTCCCAGTTCCCTGTTATTGTTATCGAACACTCTCCCAGTTTTCTGTAACTGATATCAAACACTCTGCCTGTTCCTTGTAACTGTTGTCGATCACTCTCACAGTTCCCTGTTACTGTTAACAAACACTCTTAAAGTTTCCTGTTGCTGTTATCGAACACTCTGCCACTTCCCTATTACTGATATCAAGCACTGTCCCAGTGTTCTGTCACTGATATCAAACACTCTCCCAGTTCCCTGTTACTGGTATCGAAAACTCTCCTAGTTCCCTGTTAATGTTATCGAATACTCTCCCAGTTCCCTGTCAATGATATCAAACACTCTCCCTGTTCCCTGTTACCGATATCAAATAGTCTCCCAGTTCCCTGTCATTTATACGGAACACACTCTCATTTCCCTGATAGTGATATTGAACACTCTCCCATTTTCCTGTTACTGATATCAAATACCCTCCCAATTCCTTGTAGCTGTTGTGGATCACTCTCACAGTTCCCTGTGACTGTTATCAAATACTCTCCCAGTTGCCTGTTGTGTTTATCGAATCCTCTGCTAGTTCCCTGTTACTGATATCAAACACTCTCCCAGTTCCCTGTTATTGATGTTAAACATTGTCCCTGTACCCTGTTGGTATCATCTAACACTCTGCCAGTATCCTATCATTGGTATTAAACAATCTCCCAGTTCCCTGTCACTGATATCGAACAAGCTCACAGTTCAGTATTACTGATATCGAACAGTGTCCCAGTTCCCTGTTATTGTTATCGAACACCCTCCCAGTTTCCTGTTACTGATATCAAACACTCTGCCTGTTCCTTGTAACTGTAGTCGATCACTCTCACTGTTCCTGTTACTGTTAACAAACACTCTCAAAGTTTCCTGTTGCTGTTATCGAACACTCTGCCACTTCCCTATTACTGATATCAAACAATCTCCCAGTTCCCTGTCACTGACATCAAACACTTTCCCAGTCCCTTGTAACAGTTGTCGATCACTCTCCCAGTTCCCTATTACTCTTAAAAACACTCTTCCAGTTCCCTGTTACTAACGTTGATCAATCTCCCAGTTTCTTGTTACTGAAAGCCAACACTCTCCCAGTTCGCTTTCACTGATATGAAATACTCTCCCAGTTCCCTGTCAATGATATCAAACACTCTCCCTGTTCCCTGTTACCGATATCAAATAGTCTCCCAGTTCCCTGTCATTGATACGGAACACACTCTCATTTCCCTGATAGTGATATCGAACACTCTCCCATTTTCCTGTTACTGATATCAAATACCCTCCCAATTCCTTGTAGCTGTTGTGGATCACTCTCACAGTTCCCTGTGACTGTTATCAAATACTCTCCCAGTTGCCTGTTGTGTTTATCGAATCCTCTGCCAGTTCCCTGTTACTGTTATCGAACACTCTCCCAGTTCCCTGTTACTGATATCAAACACTCTCCCAGTTCCCTGTTATTGATGTTAAACATTGTCCCTGTACCCTGTTGGTATCATCTAACACTCTGCCAGTATCCTATCATTGGTATTAAACAATCTCCCAGTTCCCTGTCACTGATATCGAACAAGCTCACAGTTCAGTATTACTGATATCGAACAGTGTCCCAGTTCCCTGTTATTGTTATCGAACACCCTCCCAGTTTCCTGTTACTGATATCAAACACTCTGCCTGTTCCTTGTAACTGTAGTCGATCACTCTCACAGTTCTTGTTACTGTTAACAAACACTCTCAAAGTTTCCTGTTGCTGTTATCGAACACTCTGCCACTTCCCTATTACTGATATCAAGCACTGTCCCAGTTCTCTGTCACTGATATCAAACACTCTCCCAGTTCCCTGTTACTGGTATCGAAAACTCTCCCAGTTCCCTGTTAATGTTATCGAACACTCTCCCAGTTCCCTGTCACTGATATCAAACAATCTCCCAGTTCCCTGTCACTGACATCAAACACTTTCCCAGTCCCTTGTAACAGTTGTCGATCACTCTCCCAGTTCCCTATTACTCTTAAAAACACTCTTCCAGTTCCCTGTTACTAACGTTGATCAATCTCCCAGTTTCTTGTTACTGAAAGCCAACACTCTCCCAGTTCGCTTTCACTGATATGAAATACTCTCCCAGTTCCCTGTCAATGATATCAAACACTCTCCCTGTTCCCTGTTACCGATATCAAATAGTCTCCCAGTTCCCTGTCATTGATACGGAACACACTCTCATTTCCCTGATAGTGATATCGAACACTCTCCCATTTTCCTGTTACTGATATCAAATACCCTCCCAATTCCTTGTAGCTGTTGTGGATCACTCTCACAGTTCCTGTTACTGTTAACAAACACTCTCAAAGTTTCCTGTTGCTGTTATCCAACAGTCTGCCACTTCCCTATTACTGATATCAAGCACTGTCCCAGTTCTTTGTCACTGATATCAAACACTCTCCCAGTTCCCTGTTACTGGTATCGAAAACTCTCCCAGTTCCCTGTTAATGTTATCGAACACTCTCCCAGTTCCCTGTCACTGATATCAAACACTCTCCCAGTTCCCTTTCAATGATATCAAACACTCTTCCAAGTCCCGGTTACTGATATCTAACACTCTTCCCTGTTCCCTTTACAGATATCAAATAGTCTCCCAGTTTACTGTCACTGATATGGAACACACTCCCAGTTCCCTGTTACTGATATCGAACACTCTCCCAGTTCCCTGTTACTGATATGGTACATAGTCCCTGTTCCCTGTTGGTGTTATCAAACAATCTCCCAGTTCACTGTCACTGATATCAAACGCTCTCCCAGTTCGCTGTTACTGATATGAAATACTCTACCAGTTCCCTGTCAATGATATCAAACACTCTCCGTGTTCCCTGTTACCGATATCAAATAGTCTCCCTGTTCCCTGTCATTGATACGGAACACACTCTCATTTCCCTGATGTGATATCGAACACTCTCCCATTTTCCTGTTACTGATATCAAATACCCTCCCATTCCTTGTAGCTGCTGTGGATCACTCTCACAGTTCCCTGTGACTGTTATCAAATACTCTCCCAGTTGCCTGTTGTGTTTATTGAATCCTCTGCCAGTTCCCTGTTACTGTTATCGAACACTCTCCCAGTTCCCTGTTAATGTTATCGAACACTCTCCCAGTTCCCTGTCACTGATATCAAACAATTTCCCAGTTCCCTGTCACTGACATCAAACACTTTCCCAGTCCCTTGTAACAGTTGTCGATCACTCTCCCAGTTCCCTATTACTCTTAAAAACACTCTTCCAGTTCCCTGTTACTAACGTTGATCAATCTCCCAGTTTCTTGTTACTGAAAGCCAACACTCTCCCAGTTCGCTTTCACTGATATGAAATACTCTCCCAGTTCCCTGTCAATGATATCAAACACTCTCCCTGTTCCCTGTTACCGATATCAAATAGTCTCCCAGTTCCCTGTCATTGATACGGAACACACTCTCATTTCCCTGATAGTGATATCGAACACTCTCCCATTTTCCTGTTACTGATATCAAATACCCTCCCAATTCCTTGTAGCTGTTGTGGATCACTCTCACAGTTCCCTGTGACTGTTATCAAATACTCTCCCAGTTGCCTGTTGTGTTTATCGAATCCTCTGCCAGTTCCCTGTTACTGTTATCGAACACTCTCCCAGTTCCCTGTTACTGATATCAAACACTCTCCCAGTTCCCTGTTATTGATGTTAAACATTGTCCCTGTACCCTGTTGGTATCATCTAACACTCTGCCAGTATCCTATCATTGGTATTAAACAATCTCCCAGTTCCCTGTCACTGATATCGAACAAGCTCACAGTTCAGTATTACTGATATCGAACAGTGTCCCAGTTCCCTGTTATTGTTATCGAACACCCTCCCAGTTTCCTGTTACTGATATCAAACACTCTGCCTGTTCCTTGTAACTGTAGTCGATCACTCTCACAGTTCTTGTTACTGTTAACAAACACTCTCAAAGTTTCCTGTTGCTGTTATCGAACACTCTGCCACTTCCCTATTACTGATATCAAGCACTGTCCCAGTTCTCTGTCACTGATATCAAACACTCTCCCAGTTCCCTGTTACTGGTATCGAAAACTCTCCCAGTTCCCTGTTAATGTTATCGAACACTCTCCCAGTTCCCTGTCACTGATATCAAACAATCTCCCAGTTCCCTGTCACTGACATCAAACACTTTCCCAGTCCCTTGTAACAGTTGTCGATCACTCTCCCAGTTCCCTATTACTCTTAAAAACACTCTTCCAGTTCCCTGTTACTAACGTTGATCAATCTCCCAGTTTCTTGTTACTGAAAGCCAACACTCTCCCAGTTTGCTTTCACTGATATGAAATACTCTCCCAGTTCCCTGTCAATGATATCAAACACTCTCCCTGTTCCCTGTTACCGATATCAAATAGTCTCCCAGTTCCCTGTCATTGATACGGAACACACTCTCATTTCCCTGATAGTGATATCGAACACTCTCCCATTTTCCTGTTACTGATATCAAATACCCTCCCAATTCCTTGTAGCTGTTGTGGATCACTCTCACAGTTCCTGTTACTGTTAACAAACACTCTCAAAGTTTCCTGTTGCTGTTATCCAACAGTCTGCCACTTCCCTATTACTGATATCAAGCACTGTCCCAGTTCTTTGTCACTGATATCAAACACTCTCCCAGTTCCCTGTTACTGGTATCGAAAACTCTCCCAGTTCCCTGTTAATGTTATCGAACACTCTCCCAGTTCCCTGTCACTGATATCAAACACTCTCCCAGTTCCCTTTCAATGATATCAAACACTCTTCCAAGTCCCGGTTACTGATATCTAACACTCTTCCCTGTTCCCTTTACAGATATCAAATAGTCTCCCAGTTTACTGTCACTGATATGGAACACACTCCCAGTTCCCTGTTACTGATATCGAACACTCTCCCAGTTCCCTGTTACTGATATGGTACATAGTCCCTGTTCCCTGTTGGTGTTATCAAACAATCTCCCAGTTCACTGTCACTGATATCAAACGCTCTCCCAGTTCGCTGTTACTGATATGAAATACTCTACCAGTTCCCTGTCAATGATATCAAACACTCTCCGTGTTCCCTGTTACCGATATCAAATAGTCTCCCTGTTCCCTGTCATTGATACGGAACACACTCTCATTTCCCTGATGTGATATCGAACACTCTCCCATTTTCCTGTTACTGATATCAAATACCCTCCCATTCCTTGTAGCTGCTGTGGATCACTCTCACAGTTCCCTGTGACTGTTATCAAATACTCTCCCAGTTGCCTGTTGTGTTTATTGAATCCTCTGCCAGTTCCCTGTTACTGTTATCGAACACTCTCCCAGTTCCCTGTTACTGATATCAAACACTCTCCCAGTTCCCTGCTATTGATGTTAAACATTGTCCCTGTACCCTGTTGGTATCATCTAACACTCTGCCAGTATCCTGTCATTGTTATTAAACAATCTCCCAGTTCCCTGTCACTGATATCGAACAAGCTCACAGTGCACTATTACTGATAACGAAGTGTCCCAGTTCCCTGTTATTGTTATCGAACACTCTCCCAGTTTTCTGTAACTGATATCAAACACTCTGCCTGTTCCTTGTAACTGTTGTCGATCACTCTCACAGTTCCCTGTTACTGTTAACAAACACTCTTAAAGTTTCCTGTTGCTGTTATCGAACACTCTGCCACTTCCCTATTACTGATATCAAGCACTGTCCCAGTGTTCTGTCACTGATATCAAACACTCTCCCAGTTCCCTGTTACTGGTATCGAAAACTCTCCTAGTTCCCTGTTAATGTTATCGAATACTCTCCCAGTTCCCTGTCAATGATATCAAACACTCTCCCTGTTCCCTGTTACCGATATCAAATAGTCTCCCAGTTCCCTGTCATTTATACGGAACACACTCTCATTTCCCTGATAGTGATATTGAACACTCTCCCATTTTCCTGTTACTGATATCAAATACCCTCCCAATTCCTTGTAGCTGTTGTGGATCACTCTCACAGTTCCCTGTGACTGTTATCAAATACTCTCCCAGTTGCCTGTTGTGTTTATCGAATCCTCTGCTAGTTCCCTGTTACTGATATCAAACACTCTCCCAGTTCCCTGTTATTGATGTTAAACATTGTCCCTGTACCCTGTTGGTATCATCTAACACTCTGCCAGTATCCTATCATTGGTATTAAACAATCTCCCAGTTCCCTGTCACTGATATCGAACAAGCTCACAGTTCAGTATTACTGATATCGAACAGTGTCCCAGTTCCCTGTTATTGTTATCGAACACCCTCCCAGTTTCCTGTTACTGATATCAAACACTCTGCCTGTTCCTTGTAACTGTAGTCGATCACTCTCACAGTTCCTGTTACTGTTAACAAACACTCTCAAAGTTTCCTGTTGCTGTTATCGAACACTCTGCCACTTCCCTATTACTGATATCAAGCACTGTCCCAGTTCTCTGTCACTGATATCAAACACTCTCCCAGTTCCCTGTTACTGGTATCGAAAACTCTCCCAGTTCCCTGTTAATGTTATCGAACACTCTCCCAGTTCCCTGTCACTGATATCAAACAATCTCCCAGTTCCCTGTCACTGACATCAAACACTTTCCCAGTCCCTTGTAACAGTTGTCGATCACTGTCCCAGTTCCCTATTACTCTTAAAAACACTCTTCCAGTTCCCTGTTACTAACGTTGATCAATCTCCCAGTTTCTTGTTACTGAAAGCCAACACTCTCCCAGTTCGCTTTCACTGATATGAAATACTCTCCCAGTTCCCTGTCAATGATATCAAACACTCTCCCTGTTCCCTGTTACCGATATCAAATAGTCTCCCAGTTCCCTGTCATTGATACGGAACACACTCTCATTTCCCTGATAGTGATATCGAACACTCTCCCATTTTCCTGTTACTGATATCAAATACCCTCCCAATTCCTTGTAGCTGTTGTGGATCACTCTCACAGTTCCCTGTGACTGTTATCAAATACTCTCCCAGTTGCCTGTTGTGTTTATCGAATCCTCTGCCAGTTCCCTGTTACTGTTATCGAACACTCTCCCAGTTCCCTGTTACTGATATCAAACACTCTCCCAGTTCCCTGTTATTGATGTTAAACATTGTCCCTGTACCCTGTTGGTATCATCTAACACTCTGCCAGTATCCTATCATTGGTATTAAACAATCTCCCAGTTCCCTGTCACTGATATCGAACAAGCTCACAGTTCAGTATTACTGATATCGAACAGTGTCCCAGTTCCCTGTTATTGTTATCGAACACCCTCCCAGTTTCCTGTTACTGATATCAAACACTCTGCCTGTTCCTTGTAACTGTAGTCGATCACTCTCACAGTTCTTGTTACTGTTAACAAACACTCTCAAAGTTTCCTGTTGCTGTTATCGAACACTCTGCCACTTCCCTATTACTGATATCAAGCACTGTCCCAGTTCTCTGTCACTGATATCAAACACTCTCCCAGTTCCCTGTTACTGGTATCGAAAACTCTCCCAGTTCCCTGTTAATGTTATCGAACACTCTCCCAGTTCCCTGTCACTGATATCAAACAATCTCCCAGTTCCCTGTCACTGACATCAAACACTTTCCCAGTCCCTTGTAACAGTTGTCGATCACTCTCCCAGTTCCCTATTACTCTTAAAAACACTCTTCCAGTTCCCTGTTACTAACGTTGATCAATCTCCCAGTTTCTTGTTACTGAAAGCCAACACTCTCCCAGTTCGCTTTCACTGATATGAAATACTCTCCCAGTTCCCTGTCAATGATATCAAACACTCTCCCTGTTCCCTGTTACCGATATCAAATAGTCTCCCAGTTCCCTGTCATTGATACGGAACACACTCTCATTTCCCTGATAGTGATATCGAACACTCTCCCATTTTCCTGTTACTGATATCAAATACCCTCCCATTCCTTGTAGCTGCTGTGGATCACTCTCACAGTTCCCTGTGACTGTTATCAAATACTCTCCCAGTTGCCTGTTGTGTTTATTGAATCCTCTGCCAGTTCCCTGTTACTGTTATCGAACACTCTCCCAGTTCCCTGTTACTGATATCAAACACTCTCCCAGTTCCCTGCTATTGATGTTAAACATTGTCCCTGTACCCTGTTGGTATCATCTAACACTCTGCCAGTATCCTGTCATTGTTATTAAACAATCTCCCAGTTCCCTGTCACTGATATCGAACAAGCTCACAGTGCACTATTACTGATAACGAAGTGTCCCAGTTCCCTGTTATTGTTATCGAACACTCTCCCAGTTTTCTGTAACTGATATCAAACACTCTGCCTGTTCCTTGTAACTGTTGTCGATCACTCTCACAGTTCCCTGTTACTGTTAACAAACACTCTTAAAGTTTCCTGTTGCTGTTATCGAACACTCTGCCACTTCCCTATTACTGATATCAAGCACTGTCCCAGTGTTCTGTCACTGATATCAAACACTCTCCCAGTTCCCTGTTACTGGTATCGAAAACTCTCCTAGTTCCCTGTTAATGTTATCGAATACTCTCCCAGTTCCCTGTCAATGATATCAAACACTCTCCCTGTTCCCTGTTACCGATATCAAATAGTCTCCCAGTTCCCTGTCATTTATACGGAACACACTCTCATTTCCCTGATAGTGATATTGAAAACTCTCCCATTTTCCTGTTACTGATATCAAATACCCTCCCAATTCCTTGTAGCTGTTGTGGATCACTCTCACAGTTCCCTGTGACTGTTATCAAATACTCTCCCAGTTGCCTGTTGTGTTTATCGAATCCTCTGCTAGTTCCCTGTTACTGATATCAAACACTCTCCCAGTTCCCTGTTATTGATGTTAAACATTGTCCCTGTACCCTGTTGGTATCATCTAACACTCTGCCAGTATCCTATCATTGGTATTAAACAATCTCCCAGTACCCTGTCACTGATATCGAACAAGCTCACAGTTCAGTATTACTGATATCGAACAGTGTCCCAGTTCCCTGTTATTGTTATCGAACACCCTCCCAGTTTCCTGTTACTGATATCAAACACTCTGCCTGTTCCTTGTAACTGTAGTCGATCACTCTCACTGTTCCTGTTACTGTTAACAAACACTCTCAAAGTTTCCTGTTGCTGTTATCGAACACTCTGCCACTTCCCTATTACTGATATCAAACAATCTCCCAGTTCCCTGTCACTGACATCAAACACTTTCCCAGTCCCTTGTAACAGTTGTCGATCACTCTCCCAGTTCCCTATTACTCTTAAAAACACTCTTCCAGTTCCCTGTTACTAACGTTGATCAATCTCCCAGTTTCTTGTTACTGAAAGCCAACACTCTCCCAGTTCGCTTTCACTGATATGAAATACTCTCCCAGTTCCCTGTCAATGATATCAAACACTCTCCCTGTTCCCTGTTACCGATATCAAATAGTCTCCCAGTTCCCTGTCATTGATACGGAACACACTCTCATTTCCCTGATAGTGATATCGAACACTCTCCCATTTTCCTGTTACTGATATCAAATACCCTCCCAATTCCTTGTAGCTGTTGTGGATCACTCTCACAGTTCCCTGTGACTGTTATCAAATACTCTCCCAGTTGCCTGTTGTGTTTATCGAATCCTCTGCCAGTTCCCTGTTACTGTTATCGAACACTCTCCCAGTTCCCTGTTACTGATATCAAACACTCTCCCAGTTCCCTGTTATTGATGTTAAACATTGTCCCTGTACCCTGTTGGTATCATCTAACACTCTGCCAGTATCCTATCATTGGTATTAAACAATCTCCCAGTTCCCTGTCACTGATATCGAACAAGCTCACAGTTCAGTATTACTGATATCGAACAGTGTCCCAGTTCCCTGTTATTGTTATCGAACACCCTCCCAGTTTCCTGTTACTGATATCAAACACTCTGCCTGTTCCTTGTAACTGTAGTCGATCACTCTCACAGTTCTTGTTACTGTTAACAAACACTCTCAAAGTTTCCTGTTGCTGTTATCGAACACTCTGCCACTTCCCTATTACTGATATCAAGCACTGTCCCAGTTCTCTGTCACTGATATCAAACACTCTCCCAGTTCCCTGTTACTGGTATCGAAAACTCTCCCAGTTCCCTGTTAATGTTATCGAACACTCTCCCAGTTCCCTGTCACTGATATCAAACAATCTCCCAGTTCCCTGTCACTGACATCAAACACTTTCCCAGTCCCTTGTAACAGTTGTCGATCACTCTCCCAGTTCCCTATTACTCTTAAAAACACTCTTCCAGTTTGATCAATCTCCCAGTTTCTTGTTACTGAAAGCCAACACTCTCCCAGTTCGCTTTCACTGATATGAAATACTCTCCCAGTTCCCTGTCAATGATATCAAACACTCTCCCTGTTCCCTGTTACCGATATCAAATAGTCTCCCAGTTCCCTGTCATTGATACGGAACACACTCTCATTTCCCTGATAGTGATATCGAACACTCTCCCATTTTCCTGTTACTGATATCAAATACCCTCCCAATTCCTTGTAGCTGTTGTGGATCACTCTCACAGTTCCCTGTGACTGTTATCAAATACTCTCCCAGTTGCCTGTTGTGTTTATCGAATCCTCTGCCAGTTCCCTGTTACTGTTATCGAACACTCTCCCAGTTCCCTGTTACTGATATCAAACACTCTCCCAGTTCCCTGTTATTGATGTTAAACATTGTCCCTGTACCCTGTTGGTATCATCTAACACTCTGCCAGTATCCTATCATTGGTATTAAACAATCTCCCAGTTCCCTGTCACTGATATCGAACAAGCTCACAGTTCAGTATTACTGATATCGAACAGTGTCCCAGTTCCCTGTTATTGTTATCGAACACCCTCCCAGTTTCCTGTTACTGATATCAAACACTCTGCCTGTTCCTTGTAACTGTAGTCGATCACTCTCACAGTTCTTGTTACTGTTAACAAACACTCTCAAAGTTTCCTGTTGCTGTTATCGAACACTCTGCCACTTCCCTATTACTGATATCAAGCACTGTCCCAGTTCTCTGTCACTGATATCAAACACTCTCCCAGTTCCCTGTTACTGGTATCGAAAACTCTCCCAGTTCCCTGTTAATGTTATCGAACACTCTCCCAGTTCCCTGTCACTGATATCAAACAATCTCCCAGTTCCCTGTCACTGACATCAAACACTTTCCCAGTCCCTTGTAACAGTTGTCGATCACTCTCCCAGTTCCCTATTACTCTTAAAAACACTCTTCCAGTTCCCTGTTACTAACGTTGATCAATCTCCCAGTTTCTTGTTACTGAAAGCCAACACTCTCCCAGTTTGCTTTCACTGATATGAAATACTCTCCCAGTTCCCTGTCAATGATATCAAACACTCTCCCTGTTCCCTGTTACCGATATCAAATAGTCTCCCAGTTCCCTGTCATTGATACGGAACACACTCTCATTTCCCTGATAGTGATATCGAACACTCTCCCATTTTCCTGTTACTGATATCAAATACCCTCCCAATTCCTTGTAGCTGTTGTGGATCACTCTCACAGTTCCTGTTACTGTTAACAAACACTCTCAAAGTTTCCTGTTGCTGTTATCCAACAGTCTGCCACTTCCCTATTACTGATATCAAGCACTGTCCCAGTTCTTTGTCACTGATATCAAACACTCTCCCAGTTCCCTGTTACTGGTATCGAAAACTCTCCCAGTTCCCTGTTAATGTTATCGAACACTCTCCCAGTTCCCTGTCACTGATATCAAACACTCTCCCAGTTCCCTTTCAATGATATCAAACACTCTTCCAAGTCCCGGTTACTGATATCTAACACTCTTCCCTGTTCCCTTTACAGATATCAAATAGTCTCCCAGTTTACTGTCACTGATATGGAACACACTCCCAGTTCCCTGTTACTGATATCGAACACTCTCCCAGTTCCCTGTTACTGATATGGTACATAGTCCCTGTTCCCTGTTGGTGTTATCAAACAATCTCCCAGTTCACTGTCACTGATATCAAACGCTCTCCCAGTTCGCTGTTACTGATATGAAATACTCTACCAGTTCCCTGTCAATGATATCAAACACTCTCCGTGTTCCCTGTTACCGATATCAAATAGTCTCCCTGTTCCCTGTCATTGATACGGAACACACTCTCATTTCCCTGATGTGATATCGAACACTCTCCCATTTTCCTGTTACTGATATCAAATACCCTCCCATTCCTTGTAGCTGCTGTGGATCACTCTCACAGTTCCCTGTGACTGTTATCAAATACTCTCCCAGTTGCCTGTTGTGTTTATTGAATCCTCTGCCAGTTCCCTGTTACTGTTATCGAACACTCTCCCAGTTCCCTGTTAATGTTATCGAACACTCTCCCAGTTCCCTGTCACTGATATCAAACAATTTCCCAGTTCCCTGTCACTGACATCAAACACTTTCCCAGTCCCTTGTAACAGTTGTCGATCACTCTCCCAGTTCCCTATTACTCTTAAAAACACTCTTCCAGTTCCCTGTTACTAACGTTGATCAATCTCCCAGTTTCTTGTTACTGAAAGCCAACACTCTCCCAGTTCGCTTTCACTGATATGAAATACTCTCCCAGTTCCCTGTCAATGATATCAAACACTCTCCCTGTTCCCTGTTACCGATATCAAATAGTCTCCCAGTTCCCTGTCATTGATACGGAACACACTCTCATTTCCCTGATAGTGATATCGAACACTCTCCCATTTTCCTGTTACTGATATCAAATACCCTCCCAATTCCTTGTAGCTGTTGTGGATCACTCTCACAGTTCCCTGTGACTGTTATCAAATACTCTCCCAGTTGCCTGTTGTGTTTATCGAATCCTCTGCCAGTTCCCTGTTACTGTTATCGAACACTCTCCCAGTTCCCTGTTACTGATATCAAACACTCTCCCAGTTCCCTGTTATTGATGTTAAACATTGTCCCTGTACCCTGTTGGTATCATCTAACACTCTGCCAGTATCCTATCATTGGTATTAAACAATCTCCCAGTTCCCTGTCACTGATATCGAACAAGCTCACAGTTCAGTATTACTGATATCGAACAGTGTCCCAGTTCCCTGTTATTGTTATCGAACACCCTCCCAGTTTCCTGTTACTGATATCAAACACTCTGCCTGTTCCTTGTAACTGTAGTCGATCACTCTCACAGTTCTTGTTACTGTTAACAAACACTCTCAAAGTTTCCTGTTGCTGTTATCGAACACTCTGCCACTTCCCTATTACTGATATCAAGCACTGTCCCAGTTCTCTGTCACTGATATCAAACACTCTCCCAGTTCCCTGTTACTGGTATCGAAAACTCTCCCAGTTCCCTGTTAATGTTATCGAACACTCTCCCAGTTCCCTGTCACTGATATCAAACAATCTCCCAGTTCCCTGTCACTGACATCAAACACTTTCCCAGTCCCTTGTAACAGTTGTCGATCACTCTCCCAGTTCCCTATTACTCTTAAAAACACTCTTCCAGTTCCCTGTTACTAACGTTGATCAATCTCCCAGTTTCTTGTTACTGAAAGCCAACACTCTCCCAGTTTGCTTTCACTGATATGAAATACTCTCCCAGTTCCCTGTCAATGATATCAAACACTCTCCCTGTTCCCTGTTACCGATATCAAATAGTCTCCCAGTTCCCTGTCATTGATACGGAACACACTCTCATTTCCCTGATAGTGATATCGAACACTCTCCCATTTTCCTGTTACTGATATCAAATACCCTCCCAATTCCTTGTAGCTGTTGTGGATCACTCTCACAGTTCCTGTTACTGTTAACAAACACTCTCAAAGTTTCCTGTTGCTGTTATCCAACAGTCTGCCACTTCCCTATTACTGATATCAAGCACTGTCCCAGTTCTTTGTCACTGATATCAAACACTCTCCCAGTTCCCTGTTACTGGTATCGAAAACTCTCCCAGTTCCCTGTTAATGTTATCGAACACTCTCCCAGTTCCCTGTCACTGATATCAAACACTCTCCCAGTTCCCTTTCAATGATATCAAACACTCTTCCAAGTCCCGGTTACTGATATCTAACACTCTTCCCTGTTCCCTTTACAGATATCAAATAGTCTCCCAGTTTACTGTCACTGATATGGAACACACTCCCAGTTCCCTGTTACTGATATCGAACACTCTCCCAGTTCCCTGTTACTGATATGGTACATAGTCCCTGTTCCCTGTTGGTGTTATCAAACAATCTCCCAGTTCACTGTCACTGATATCAAACGCTCTCCCAGTTCGCTGTTACTGATATGAAATACTCTACCAGTTCCCTGTCAATGATATCAAACACTCTCCGTGTTCCCTGTTACCGATATCAAATAGTCTCCCTGTTCCCTGTCATTGATACGGAACACACTCTCATTTCCCTGATGTGATATCGAACACTCTCCCATTTTCCTGTTACTGATATCAAATACCCTCCCATTCCTTGTAGCTGCTGTGGATCACTCTCACAGTTCCCTGTGACTGTTATCAAATACTCTCCCAGTTGCCTGTTGTGTTTATTGAATCCTCTGCCAGTTCCCTGTTACTGTTATCGAACACTCTCCCAGTTCCCTGTTACTGATATCAAACACTCTCCCAGTTCCCTGCTATTGATGTTAAACATTGTCCCTGTACCCTGTTGGTATCATCTAACACTCTGCCAGTATCCTGTCATTGTTATTAAACAATCTCCCAGTTCCCTGTCACTGATATCGAACAAGCTCACAGTGCACTATTACTGATAACGAAGTGTCCCAGTTCCCTGTTATTGTTATCGAACACTCTCCCAGTTTTCTGTAACTGATATCAAACACTCTGCCTGTTCCTTGTAACTGTTGTCGATCACTCTCACAGTTCCCTGTTACTGTTAACAAACACTCTTAAAGTTTCCTGTTGCTGTTATCGAACACTCTGCCACTTCCCTATTACTGATATCAAGCACTGTCCCAGTGTTCTGTCACTGATATCAAACACTCTCCCAGTTCCCTGTTACTGGTATCGAAAACTCTCCTAGTTCCCTGTTAATGTTATCGAATACTCTCCCAGTTCCCTGTCAATGATATCAAACACTCTCCCTGTTCCCTGTTACCGATATCAAATAGTCTCCCAGTTCCCTGTCATTTATACGGAACACACTCTCATTTCCCTGATAGTGATATTGAACACTCTCCCATTTTCCTGTTACTGATATCAAATACCCTCCCAATTCCTTGTAGCTGTTGTGGATCACTCTCACAGTTCCCTGTGACTGTTATCAAATACTCTCCCAGTTGCCTGTTGTGTTTATCGAATCCTCTGCTAGTTCCCTGTTACTGATATCAAACACTCTCCCAGTTCCCTGTTATTGATGTTAAACATTGTCCCTGTACCCTGTTGGTATCATCTAACACTCTGCCAGTATCCTATCATTGGTATTAAACAATCTCCCAGTTCCCTGTCACTGATATCGAACAAGCTCACAGTTCAGTATTACTGATATCGAACAGTGTCCCAGTTCCCTGTTATTGTTATCGAACACCCTCCCAGTTTCCTGTTACTGATATCAAACACTCTGCCTGTTCCTTGTAACTGTAGTCGATCACTCTCACTGTTCCTGTTACTGTTAACAAACACTCTCAAAGTTTCCTGTTGCTGTTATCGAACACTCTGCCACTTCCCTATTACTGATATCAAGCACTGTCCCAGTTCTCTGTCACTGATATCAAACACTCTCCCAGTTCCCTGTTACTGGTATCGAAAACTCTCCCAGTTCCCTGTTAATGTTATCGAACACTCTCCCAGTTCCCTGTCACTGATATCAAACAATCTCCCAGTTCCCTGTCACTGACATCAAACACTTTCCCAGTCCCTTGTAACAGTTGTCGATCACTCTCCCAGTTCCCTATTACTCTTAAAAACACTCTTCCAGTTCCCTGTTACTAACGTTGATCAATCTCCCAGTTTCTTGTTACTGAAAGCCAACACTCTCCCAGTTCGCTTTCACTGATATGAAATACTCTCCCAGTTCCCTGTCAATGATATCAAACACTCTCCCTGTTCCCTGTTACCGATATCAAATAGTCTCCCAGTTCCCTGTCATTGATACGGAACACACTCTCATTTCCCTGATAGTGATATCGAACACTCTCCCATTTTCCTGTTACTGATATCAAATACCCTCCCAATTCCTTGTAGCTGTTGTGGATCACTCTCACAGTTCCTGTTACTGTTAACAAACACTCTCAAAGTTTCCTGTTGCTGTTATCCAACAGTCTGCCACTTCCCTATTACTGATATCAAGCACTGTCCCAGTTCTTTGTCACTGATATCAAACACTCTCCCAGTTCCCTGTTACTGGTATCGAAAACTCTCCCAGTTCCCTGTTAATGTTATCGAAAACTCTCCCAGTTCCCTGTTAATGTTATCGAACACTCTCCCAGTTCCCTGTCACTGATATCAAACAATCTCCCAGTTCCCTGTCACTGACATCAAACACTTTCCCAGTCCCTTGTAACAGTTGTCGATCACTCTCCCAGTTCCCTATTACTCTTAAAAACACTCTTCCAGTTCCCTGTTACTAACGTTGATCAATCTCCCAGTTTCTTGTTACTGAAAGCCAACACTCTCCCAGTTCGCTTTCACTGATATGAAATACTCTCCCAGTTCCCTGTCAATGATATCAAACACTCTCCCTGTTCCCTGTTACCGATATCAAATAGTCTCCCAGTTCCCTGTCATTGATACGGAACACACTCTCATTTCCCTGATAGTGATATCGAACACTCTCCCAT
This sequence comes from Mobula birostris, assembly GCF_030028105.1. NCBI lineage: Eukaryota > Metazoa > Chordata > Chondrichthyes > Myliobatiformes > Myliobatidae > Mobula > Mobula birostris. The sequence goes on along the minus strand of NC_092402.1, from coordinate 1,747,159 downwards.
TTTCCTGTTACTGATATCAAATACCCTCCCAATTCCTTGTAGCTGTTGTGGATCACTCTCACAGTTCCTGTTACTGTTAACAAACACTCTCAAAGTTTCCTGTTGCTGTTATCCAACAGTCTGCCACTTCCCTATTACTGATATCAAGCACTGTCCCAGTTCTTTGTCACTGATATCAAACACTCTCCCAGTTCCCTGTTACTGGTATCGAAAACTCTCCCAGTTCCCTGTTAATGTTATCGAACACTCTCCCAGTTCCCTGTCACTGATATCAAACAATCTCCAAGTTCCCTGTCACTGACATCAAACACTATCCCAGTCCCATGTAACAGTTGTCGATCACTCTCCCAGTTCCCTATTACTCTTAAAAACACTCTTCCAGTTCCCTGTTACTAACGTTGATCAATCTCCCAGTTTCTTGTTACTGAAAGCCAACACTCTCCCAGTTCGCTTTTACTGATATGAAATACTCTCCCAGTTCCCTGTCAATGAAATCAAACACTCTCCCTGTTCCCTGTTACAAATATCAAATAGTCTCCCAGTTCCCTGTCATTGATACGGAACACACTCTCATTTCCCTGATAGTGATATCGAACACTCTCCCATTTTCCTGTTACTGATATCAAATACCCTCCCAATTCCTTGTAGCTGTTGTGGATCACTCTCACAGTTCCCTGTGACTGTTATCAAATACTCTCTCAGTTGCCTGTTGTGTTTATCGAATCCTCTGCCAGTTCCCTGTTTCTGTTATCGAACACTCTCCCAGTTCCCTGTCACTGATATCTAACACTCTCCCAGTTCCCTTTCAACGATATCAAACACTCTTCCAGTTCCCTGTTACTGATATCTAACACTCTTCCCTGTTCCCTTTACAGATATCAAATAGTCTCCCAGTTTACTGTCAGTGATATGGAACACACTCCCAGTTCCCTGTTACTGATATCGAACACTCTCCCAGTTCCCTGTTACTGATATCATACATAGTCCGTGTTCCCTGTTGGTGTTATCAAACAATCTCCCAGTTCACTGTCACTGATATCAAACACTCTCCCAGTTCCCTTTCAATGATATCAAACACTCTTCCAAGTCCCGGTTACTGATATCTAACACTCTTCCCTGTTCCCTTTACAGATATCAAATAGTCTCCCAGTTTACTGTCACTGATATGGAACACACTCCCAGTTCCCTGTTACTGATATCGAACACTCTCCCAGTTCCCTGTTACTGATATGGTACATAGTCCCTGTTCCCTGTTGGTGTTATCAAACAATCTCCCAGTTCACTGTCACTGATATCAAACGCTCTCCCAGTTCGCTGTTACTGATATGAAATACTCTACCAGTTCCCTGTCAATGATATCAAACACTCTCCGTGTTCCCTGTTACCGATATCAAATAGTCTCCCTGTTCCCTGTCATTGATACGGAACACACTCTCATTTCCCTGATGTGATATCGAACACTCTCCCATTTTCCTGTTACTGATATCAAATACCCTCCCATTCCTTGTAGCTGCTGTGGATCACTCTCACAGTTCCCTGTGACTGTTATCAAATACTCTCCCAGTTGCCTGTTGTGTTTATTGAATCCTCTGCCAGTTCCCTGTTACTGTTATCGAACACTCTCCCAGTTCCCTGTTACTGATATCAAACACTCTCCCAGTTCCCTGTTATTGATGTTAAACATTGTCCCTGTACCCTGTTGGTATCATCTAACACTCTGCCAGCATCCTGTCATTGTTATTAAACAATCTCCCAGTTCCCTGTCACTGATATCGAACAAGCTCACAGTGCACTATTACTGATAACGAAGTGTCCCAGTTCCCTGTTATTGTTATCGAACACCCTCCCAGTTTCCTGTTACTGATATCAAACACTCTGCCTGTTCCTTGTAACTGTAGTCGATCACTCTCACAGTTCTTGTTACTGTTAACAAACACTCTCAAAGTTTCCTGTTGCTGTTATCGAACACTCTGCCACTTCCCTATTACTGATATCAAGCACTGTCCCAGTTCTCTGTCACTGATATCAAACACTCTCCCAGTTCCCTGTTACTGGTATCGAAAACTCTCCCAGTTCCCTGTTAATGTTATCGAACACTCTCCCAGTTCCCTGTCACTGATATCAAACAATCTCCCAGTTCCCTGTCACTGACATCAAACACTTTCCCAGTCCCTTGTAACAGTTGTCGATCACTCTCCCAGTTCCCTATTACTCTTAAAAACACTCTTCCAGTTCCCTGTTACTAACGTTGATCAATCTCCCAGTTTCTTGTTACTGAAAGCCAACACTCTCCCAGTTCGCTTTCACTGATATGAAATACTCTCCCAGTTCCCTGTCAATGATATCAAACACTCTCCCTGTTCCCTGTTACCGATATCAAATAGTCTCCCAGTTCCCTGTCATTGATACGGAACACACTCTCATTTCCCTGATAGTGATATCGAACACTCTCCCATTTTCCTGTTACTGATATCAAATACCCTCCCAATTCCTTGTAGCTGTTGTGGATCACTCTCACAGTTCCTGTTACTGTTAACAAACACTCTCAAAGTTTCCTGTTGCTGTTATCCAACAGTCTGCCACTTCCCTATTACTGATATCAAGCACTGTCCCAGTTCTTTGTCACTGATATCAAACACTCTCCCAGTTCCCTGTTACTGGTATCGAAAACTCTCCCAGTTCCCTGTTAATGTTATCGAACACTCTCCCAGTTCCCTGTCACTGATATCAAACAATCTCCAAGTTCCCTGTCACTGACATCAAACACTATCCCAGTCCCATGTAACAGTTGTCGATCACTCTCCCAGTTCCCTATTACTCTTAAAAACACTCTTCCAGTTCCCTGTTACTAACGTTGATCAATCTCCCAGTTTCTTGTTACTGAAAGCCAACACTCTCCCAGTTCGCTTTTACTGATATGAAATACTCTCCCAGTTCCCTGTCAATGAAATCAAACACTCTCCCTGTTCCCTGTTACAAATATCAAATAGTCTCCCAGTTCCCTGTCATTGATACGGAACACACTCTCATTTCCCTGATAGTGATATCGAACACTCTCCCATTTTCCTGTTACTGATATCAAATACCCTCCCAATTCCTTGTAGCTGTTGTGGATCACTCTCACAGTTCCCTGTGACTGTTATCAAATACTCTCTCAGTTGCCTGTTGTGTTTATCGAATCCTCTGCCAGTTCCCTGTTTCTGTTATCGAACACTCTCCCAGTTCCCTGTCACTGATATCTAACACTCTCCCAGTTCCCTTTCAACGATATCAAACACTCTTCCAGTTCCCTGTTACTGATATCTAACACTCTTCCCTGTTCCCTTTACAGATATCAAATAGTCTCCCAGTTTACTGTCAGTGATATGGAACACACTCCCAGTTCCCTGTTACTGATATCGAACACTCTCCCAGTTCCCTGTTACTGATATCATACATAGTCCGTGTTCCCTGTTGGTGTTATCAAACAATCTCCCAGTTCACTGTCACTGATATCAAACACTCTCCCAGTTCCCTTTCAATGATATCAAACACTCTTCCAAGTCCCGGTTACTGATATCTAACACTCTTCCCTGTTCCCTTTACAGATATCAAATAGTCTCCCAGTTTACTGTCACTGATATGGAACACACTCCCAGTTCCCTGTTACTGATATCGAACACTCTCCCAGTTCCCTGTTACTGATATGGTACATAGTCCCTGTTCCCTGTTGGTGTTATCAAACAATCTCCCAGTTCACTGTCACTGATATCAAACGCTCTCCCAGTTCGCTGTTACTGATATGAAATACTCTACCAGTTCCCTGTCAATGATATCAAACACTCTCCGTGTTCCCTGTTACCGATATCAAATAGTCTCCCTGTTCCCTGTCATTGATACGGAACACACTCTCATTTCCCTGATAGTGATATCGAACACTCTCCCATTTTCCTGTTACTGATATCAAATACCCTCCCAATTCCTTGTAGCTGTTGTGGATCACTCTCACAGTTCCTGTTACTGTTAACAAACACTCTCAAAGTTTCCTGTTGCTGTTATCCAACAGTCTGCCACTTCCCTATTACTGATATCAAGCACTGTCCCAGTTCTTTGTCACTGATATCAAACACTCTCCCAGTTCCCTGTTACTGGTATCGAAAACTCTCCCAGTTCCCTGTTAATGTTATCGAACACTCTCCCAGTTCCCTGTCACTGATATCAAACAATCTCCAAGTTCCCTGTCACTGACATCAAACACTATCCCAGTCCCATGTAACAGTTGTCGATCACTCTCCCAGTTCCCTATTACTCTTAAAAACACTCTTCCAGTTCCCTGTTACTAACGTTGATCAATCTCCCAGTTTCTTGTTACTGAAAGCCAACACTCTCCCAGTTCGCTTTTACTGATATGAAATACTCTCCCAGTTCCCTGTCAATGAAATCAAACACTCTCCCTGTTCCCTGTTACAAATATCAAATAGTCTCCCAGTTCCCTGTCATTGATACGGAACACACTCTCATTTCCCTGATAGTGATATCGAACACTCTCCCATTTTCCTGTTACTGATATCAAATACCCTCCCAATTCCTTGTAGCTGTTGTGGATCACTCTCACAGTTCCCTGTGACTGTTATCAAATACTCTCTCAGTTGCCTGTTGTGTTTATCGAATCCTCTGCCAGTTCCCTGTTTCTGTTATCGAACACTCTCCCAGTTCCCTGTCACTGATATCTAACACTCTCCCAGTTCCCTTTCAACGATATCAAACACTCTTCCAGTTCCCTGTTACTGATATCTAACACTCTTCCCTGTTCCCTTTACAGATATCAAATAGTCTCCCAGTTTACTGTCAGTGATATGGAACACACTCCCAGTTCCCTGTTACTGATATCGAACACTCTCCCAGTTCCCTGTTACTGATATCATACATAGTCCGTGTTCCCTGTTGGTGTTATCAAACAATCTCCCAGTTCACTGTCACTGATATCAAACACTCTCCCAGTTCCCTTTCAATGATATCAAACACTCTTCCAAGTCCCGGTTACTGATATCTAACACTCTTCCCTGTTCCCTTTACAGATATCAAATAGTCTCCCAGTTTACTGTCACTGATATGGAACACACTCCCAGTTCCCTGTTACTGATATCGAACACTCTCCCAGTTCCCTGTTACTGATATGGTACATAGTCCCTGTTCCCTGTTGGTGTTATCAAACAATCTCCCAGTTCACTGTCACTGATATCAAACGCTCTCCCAGTTCGCTGTTACTGATATGAAATACTCTACCAGTTCCCTGTCAATGATATCAAACACTCTCCGTGTTCCCTGTTACCGATATCAAATAGTCTCCCTGTTCCCTGTCATTGATACGGAACACACTCTCATTTCCCTGATGTGATATCGAACACTCTCCCATTTTCCTGTTACTGATATCAAATACCCTCCCATTCCTTGTAGCTGCTGTGGATCACTCTCACAGTTCCCTGTGACTGTTATCAAATACTCTCCCAGTTGCCTGTTGTGTTTATTGAATCCTCTGCCAGTTCCCTGTTACTGTTATCGAACACTCTCCCAGTTCCCTGTTACTGATATCAAACACTCTCCCAGTTCCCTGCTATTGATGTTAAACATTGTCCCTGTACCCTGTTGGTATCATCTAACACTCTGCCAGTATCCTGTCATTGTTATTAAACAATCTCCCAGTTCCCTGTCACTGATATCGAACAAGCTCACAGTGCACTATTACTGATAACGAAGTGTCCCAGTTCCCTGTTATTGTTATCGAACACTCTCCCAGTTTTCTGTAACTGATATCAAACACTCTGCCTGTTCCTTGTAACTGTTGTCGATCACTCTCACAGTTCCCTGTTACTGTTAACAAACACTCTTAAAGTTTCCTGTTGCTGTTATCGAACACTCTGCCACTTCCCTATTACTGATATCAAGCACTGTCCCAGTGTTCTGTCACTGATATCAAACACTCTCCCAGTTCCCTGTTACTGGTATCGAAAACTCTCCTAGTTCCCTGTTAATGTTATCGAATACTCTCCCAGTTCCCTGTCAATGATATCAAACACTCTCCCTGTTCCCTGTTACCGATATCAAATAGTCTCCCAGTTCCCTGTCATTTATACGGAACACACTCTCATTTCCCTGATAGTGATATTGAACACTCTCCCATTTTCCTGTTACTGATATCAAATACCCTCCCAATTCCTTGTAGCTGTTGTGGATCACTCTCACAGTTCCCTGTGACTGTTATCAAATACTCTCCCAGTTGCCTGTTGTGTTTATCGAATCCTCTGCTAGTTCCCTGTTACTGATATCAAACACTCTCCCAGTTCCCTGTTATTGATGTTAAACATTGTCCCTGTACCCTGTTGGTATCATCTAACACTCTGCCAGTATCCTATCATTGGTATTAAACAATCTCCCAGTTCCCTGTCACTGATATCGAACAAGCTCACAGTTTAGTATTACTGATATCGAACAGTGTCCCAGTTCCCTGTTATTGTTATCGAACACCCTCCCAGTTTCCTGTTACTGATATCAAACACTCTGCCTGTTCCTTGTAACTGTAGTCGATCACTCTCACAGTTCCTGTTACTGTTAACAAACACTCTCAAAGTTTCCTGTTGCTGTTATCGAACACTCTGCCACTTCCCTATTACTGATATCAAGCACTGTCCCAGTTCTCTGTCACTGATATCAAACACTCTCCCAGTTCCCTGTTACTGGTATCGAAAACTCTCCCAGTTCCCTGTTAATGTTATCGAACACTCTCCCAGTTCCCTGTCACTGATATCAAACAATCTCCCAGTTCCCTGTCACTGACATCAAACACTTTCCCAGTCCCTTGTAACAGTTGTCGATCACTCTCCCAGTTCCCTATTACTCTTAAAAACACTCTTCCAGTTCCCTGTTACTAACGTTGATCAATCTCCCAGTTTCTTGTTACTGAAAGCCAACACTCTCCCAGTTCGCTTTCACTGATATGAAATACTCTCCCAGTTCCCTGTCAATGATATCAAACACTCTCCCTGTTCCCTGTTACCGATATCAAATAGTCTCCCAGTTCCCTGTCATTAGTACGGAACACACTCTCATTTCCCTGATAGTGATATCGAACACTCTCCCATTTTCCTGTTACTGATATCAAATACCCTCCCAATTCCTTGTAGCTGTTGTGGATCACTCTCACAGTTCCCTGTGACTGTTATCAAATACTCTCCCAGTTGCCTGTTGTGTTTATTGAATCCTCTGCCAGTTCCCTGTTACTGTTATCGAACACTCTCCCAGTTCCCTGTTACTGATATCAAACACTCTCCCAGTTCCCTGTTATTGATGTTAAACATTGTCCCTGTACCCTGTTGGTATCATCTAACACTCTGCCAGTATCCTGTCATTGTTATTAAACAATCTCCCAGTTCCCTGTCACTGATATCGAACAAGCTCACAGTGCACTATTACTGATAACGAAGTGTCCCAGTTCCCTGTTATTGTTATCGAACACTCTCCCAGTTTTCTGTTACTGATATCAAACACTCTGCCTGTTCCTTGTAACTGTTGTCGATCACTCTCACAGTTCCCTGTTACTGTTAACAAACACTCTCAAAGTTTCCTGTTGCTGTTATCGAACACTCTGCCACTTCCCTATTACTGATATCAAGGACTGTCCCAGTTCTCTGTCACTGATATCAAACACTCTCCCAGTTCCCTGTTACTGGTATCGAAAACTCTCCCAGTTCCCTGTTAATGTTATCGAACACTCTCCCAGTTCCCTGTCACTGATATCAAACACTCTCCCAGTTCCCTGTTACCGATATCAAATAGTCTCCCTGTTCCCTGTCATTGATACGGAACACACTCTCATTTCCCTGATAGTGATATCGAACACTCTCCCATTTTCCTGTTACTGATATCAAATACCCTCCCAATTCCTTGTAGCTGTTGTGGATCACTCTCACAGTTCCCTGTGACTGTTATCAAATACTCTCCCAGTTGCCTGTTGTGTTTATCGAATCCTCTGCCAGTTCCCTGTTTCTGTTATCGAACACTCCCCCAGTTCCCTGTCACTGATATCAAACACTCTCCCAGTTCCCTTTTAATGATATCAAACACTCTTCCAGTTCCCTGTTACTGATATTTAACACTCTTCCCTGTTCCCTTTACAGATATTAAATAGCATCCCAGTTTACTGTCAGTGATATGGAACACACTCCCAGTTCCCTGTTACTGATATCATACATAGTCCCTGTTCCCTGTTGGTGTTATCAAACAATCTCCCAGTTCACTGTCACTGATATCAAACACTCTCCCAGTTCCCTTTCAATGATATCAAACACTCTTCCAGTTCCCTGTTACTGATATCTAACACTCCTCCCTGTTCCCTTTACAGATATCAAATAGTCTCCCAGTTTACTGTCACTGATTTGGCACACACTCCCAGTTCCCTGTTACTGATATCGAACACTCTCCCAGTTCCCTGTTACTGATATCATACATAGTCCCTGTTTCCTGTTGGTGTTATCAAACAATCTCCCAGTTCACTGCCCCTGATATCAAACACTCTCCCAGTTCCCTTTCAATGATATCAAACACTCTTCCAGTTCCCTGTTACTGATATCTAACACTCTTCCCTGTTCCCTTTACAGATATCAAATAGTCTCCCAGTATACTGTCACTGATATGGAACACACTCCCAGTTCCCTGTTACTGATATCGAACACTCTCCCAGTTCCCTGTTACTGATATCATACATAGTCCCTGTTGCCTGTTGGTGTTATCAAACAATCTCCCAGTTCACTGTCACTGATATCAAACACTCTCCCAGTGCCCTTTCAATGATATCAAACACTCTTCCAGTTCCCTGTTACTGATATCTTACACTCTTCCCTGTTCCCTTTACAGATATCAAATAGTCTCCCAGTTTACTGTCACTGATATGGAACACACTCCCAGTTCCCTGTTACTGATATCGAACACTCTCCCAGTTCCCTGTTACTGATATCATACATAGTCCCTGTTGCCTGTTGGTGTTATCAAACAATCTCCCAGTTCACTGTCACTGATATCAAACAGTCTCCCAGGTCCCTTTCAATGATATCAAACACTCTTCCAGTTCCCTGTTACTGATATCTAACACTCTTCCCTGTTCCCTTTACAGATATCAAATAGTCTCCCAGTTTACTGTCACTGATATGGAACACACTCCCAGTTCCCTGTTACTGATATCGAACACTCTCCCAGTTCCCTGTTACTGATATCATACATATTCCCTGTTCCCTGTTGGTGTTATCAAACAATCTCCCAGTTCACTGTCACTGATATCGAACACTCTCCCAGTTCCCTGTCACTGATATCAAATGCTCTCCCAGTTCGCTGTTACTGATATGAAATACTCTCCCAGTTCCCTGTCAGTGATATCAAACACTCTCCCTGTTCCCTGTTACCGATATCAAATAGTCTCCCAGTTCCCTGTCATTGATACGGAACACACTCTCATTTCCCTGATAGTGATATCGAACACTCTCCCATTTTCCTGTTACTGATATCAAATACCCTCCCAATTCCTTGTAGCTGTTGTGGATCACTCTCACAGTTCCCTGTGACTGTTATCAAATACTCTCCCAGTTGCCTGTTGTGTTTATCGAATCCTCTGCCAGTTCCCTGTTTCTGTTATCGAACACTCCCCCAGTTCCCTGTCACTGATATCAAACACTCTCCCAGTTCCCTTTTAATGATATCAAACACTCTTCCAGTTCCCTGTTACTGATATCTAACACTCTTACCTGTTCCCTTTACGGATATCAAATAGCATCCCAGTTTACTGTCAGTGATATGGAACACACTCCCAGTTCCCTGTTACTGATATCATACATAGTCCCTGTTCCCTGTTGGTGTTATCAAACAATCTCCCAGTTCACTGTCACTGATATCAAACACTCTCCCAGTTCCCTTTCAATGATATCAAACACTCTTCCAGTTCCCTGTTACTGATATCGAACACTCTCCCAGTTCCCTGTTACTGATATCATACATAGTCCCTGTTCCCTGTTGGTGTTATCAGACAATTTCCCAGTTCACTGTCACTGATATCAAATACTCTCCCAGTTCCCTTTCAATGATATCAAACACTCTTCCAGTTCCCTGTTACTGCTATCTAACACTCCTCCCTGTTCCCTTTACAGATATCAAATAGTCTCCCAGTTTACTGTCACTGATTTGGCACACACTCCCAGTTCCCTGTTACTGATATCGAACACTCTCCCAGTTCCCTGTTACTGATATCATACATAGTCCCTGTTTCCTGTTGGTGTTATCAAACAATCTCGCAGTTCACTGCCCCTGATATCAAACACTCTCCCAGTTCCCTTTCAATGATATCAAACACTCTTCCAGTTCCCTGTTACTGATATCTAACACTCTTCCCTGTTCCCTTTACAGATATCAAATAGTCTCCCAGTTTACTGTCACTGATATGGAACACACTCCCAGTTCCCTGTTACTGATATCGAACACTCTCCCAGTTCCCTGTTACTGATATCATACATAGTCCCTGTTGCCTGTTGGTGTTATCAAACAATCTCCCAGTTCACTGTCACTGATATCAAACACTCTCCCAGTTCCCTTTCAATGATATCAAACACTCTTCCAGTTCCCTGTTACTGATATCTAACACTCTTCCCTGTTCCCTTTACAGATATCAAATAGTCTCCCAGTTTACTGTCACTGATATGGAACACACTCCCAGTTCCCTGTTACTGATATCGAACACTCTCCCAGTTCCCTGTTACTGATATCATACATATTCCCTGTTCCCTGTTGGTGTTATCAAACAATCTCCCAGTTCACTGTCACTGATATCGAACACTCTCCCAGTTCCCTGTCACTGATATCAAATGCTCTCCCAGTTCGCTGTTACTGATATGAAATACTCTCCCAGTTCCCTGTCAATGATATCAAACACTCTCCCTGTTCCCTGTTACCGATATCAAATAGTCTCCCAGTTCCCTGTCATTGATACGGAACACACTCTCATTTTTCTGATAGTGATATCGAACACTCTCCCATTTTCCTGTTACTGATATCAAATACCCTCCCAATTCCTTTTAGCTGTTGTGGATCACTCTCACAGTTCCCTGTGACTGTTATGAAATACTCTCCCAGTTGCCTGTTGTGTTGATCGACCCCTCTGCAAGTTCCTGTTACTGTTATCGAACACTCTCCCAGTTCCCTGTTACTGATATCAAACGCTCTCCCAGTTCCCTGTTACTGATATCATACATAGTCCCTGTTCCCTGTTGGTGTTATCAAACAATCTCCCAGTTCACTGTCACCGATATCGAACACTCTCCCAGTTCCCTGTCACTGATATCAAACACTCTCTCAGTTCACTGTTACTGATATCAAACGCTCTCCCAGTTCCCTGTTACTGACCTGAAACATTGTCCCTGTTCCCTGTTGGTGTCATCTGACACTCTCCCAGTATCCTGTCACTGTTATCAAACAATCTCCCAGTTCCCTGTCACTGATATCGAACAAACTCACAGTTCCCTGTCACTGATATGGAACAAGCTCACAGTTCTCTTTTACTGATATCGAACAGTGTCCCAGTTCCCTGTTGCTGTTATCAAACACACTCCCAGTTCCCTGTTGCTGTTATCGAACACACTCCCAGTTTTCTGTTACTGATATTAAACACATTCCCAGTTCCCTTTTACTGTAATCGAACACTCTCCCTTTTCCATGTCACTGTTATCAAACATTCTCCCAGTTACCTGTTACTGTTATCAAACGATCTCCCAGTTCGCTATCGCTGATATCAAACTCTCCCCCAGATCCATTTTACCGGTATCGGACACTCTCCTAGTTCCTTGTCACTGTGATCAGACGCTCTCTCAGTTCCCTGGTACTGATATCAAACAAACTCCCATTTCACTGTTACTGATATCGAATACTCTCCCGTTCCCTGTCACTGATTTCGAACACTCTCCCAGTTCCCTGTTACTAACGTCGAACAATCTCCCAGTTTCTTGTTACTGAAAGCGAACACTCTCCCAGTTCGCTGTTACTGATATGAAATACTCTCCCAGTTCCCTGTCAATGATATCAAACACTCTCCGTGTTCCCTGTTACCGATATCAAATAGTCTCCCAGTTCCCTGTCATTGATACGGAACACACTCTCATTTCCCTGATAGTGATATTGAACACTCTCCCATTTTCCTGTTACTGATATCAAATACCCTCCCAATTCCTTGTAGCTGTTGTGGATCACTCTCACAGTTCCCTGTGACTGTTATCAAATACTCTCCCAGTTGCCTGTTGTGTTTATCGAATCCTCTGCCAGTTCCCTGTTACTGTTATCGAACACTCTCCCAGTTCCCTGTTACTGATATCAAACACTCTCCCAGTTCCCTGTTATTGATGTTAAACATTGTCCCTGTACCCTGTTGGTATCATCTAACATTCTGCCAGTATCCTATCATTGGTATTAAACAATCTCCCAGTTCCCTGTCACTGATATCGAACAAGCTCACAGTTCACTATTACTGATATCGAACAGTGTCCCAGTTCCCTGTTATTGTTATCGAACACTCTCCCAGTTTCCTGTTACTGATATCAAACTCTCTCCCTGTTCCTTGTAACTGTAGTCGATCACTCTCACAGTTCCCTGTTACTGTTAACAAACACTCTCAAAGTTTCCTGTTGCTGTAATCGAACACTCTGCCACTTCCCTATTACTGATATCAAGCACTGCCCCAGTTCTCTGTCACTGATATCAAACACTCTCCGAGTTCCCTGTTCCTGATATTGAACACTCTCCCAGTTCCCTGTAATTGATATCAAATGCTCTCCCTGTTCACAGATATTGATATCAAAGTCTCCCCCAGATCCCTGTTACTGATCTCAAACACTCGCCATTCCCGGTCGCTGATATCAAACAATCTCCCATTTCACTGTCACTGACATCAAACACTCTCCCAGTCCCTTATAACAGTTGTCGATCAGTCTCCCAGTTCCCTATTGCTCTTAACAAACACTCTCCCAGTTCCCTGTTATTGATATCAAACGCTCTCCCTGTTCACAGTTCCTGATATCAAAGTCTCTCCCATTTCTCTGTTACTGTTATGAAACAATCTCCCAGTTCCCTGTTACTGAAATCGAACACTCTCCCAGTTCCCTGTTGCTGATATCAAAAACACTCCCAGTTCACAGTCACTGATATCAAAGTCTCTCCCAGTTCTCTGTTACTGTTATGAAACTCTCTCCCAGTTCCCTGCTACTGATATCAAACACTCTCCCATTTTCCTGTTACTGATATCAAACACTCTCTCAATTCCTTGTAACTGTTGTCGATCATCCTCACAGTTCCCTGTGACTGTTATCAAACACTCTCCCAGTTGCCTGTTGTGTTTATCGACCCCTCTGCCAGTTCCCTGTTACTGTTATCGAACACTCTCCAAGTTCCCTGTTACTGATATCAAACACTCTCCCAGTTCCCTGTTACTGACGTGAAACATTGTCCCTGTTCCCTGTCGGTGTCATCTGACACTCTCCCAGTATCCTGTCACTGTTACCAAACAATCTCCCTGTTCCCTGTCACTGATATTGAACAAGCTCACAGTACCCTGTCACTGATATGGAACAAGCTCACAGTTCCCTTTTACCGATATCGAAGACACTCCCAGTTCCCTGTTGCTGTTATCAAACACTCTCCCAGTTTTCTGTTACTGATATTAAACACATTCCCAGTTTCCTATTACTGTAATCAAACACTCTCTCTTTTAAATGTCACTGTTATCAAACATTCTCCCAGTTACCTGTTACTGTTATCAAACAATCTCCCAGTTCACTGTCACTGATATCAAACTCTTCCCCAGATCCATTTTACTGATATCGGACACTCTCCCAGTTCCCTGTCACTGTGATCAGACATTCTCTCAGTTCCCAGTTACTGATATCAAAAACACTCCCAGTTCACAGTTACTGATATCAAAGTATCTCCCAGTTTTCTGTTACTGTTATGAAACACTCTCCCAGTTCCCTGTTAATGATATCAAACACTCTCCCATTTCCCTGTTACTCATATCAAACACTCTCCCAATTCCTTGTAACTGTTGTCGATCACTCTCATAGTTCCCTGTGACTGTTATCAAACACTCTCCCAGTTGCCTGTTGTGCTTATCGGCCCCTCTGCCAGTTCCCTGTTACTGTTATCGAACATTCTCCCAGTTCCCTGTTACTGATGTGAAACATTGTCCCTGTTCCCTGTCGGTGTCATCTGACACTCTCCCAGTATCCTGTTACTGTTATCAAACAATCTCCCAGTTACCTGTCACTGATAATCAACAAGCTCACAGTTCCCTGTCACTGATATGGAACCACCTCACAGTTCCCTTTTACTGATATCGAACACACTCCCAGTTCGCTGTTGCTGTTATCGAATACTCTCCCAGTTTTCTGTTACTGATATTAAACACATTCCCAGTTTCCTTTCACTGTAATCGAACACTCTCCCTTTTCCATGTCACTATTATCTAACATTCTCCCAGTTACCTGTTACTGTTATCAAACAATCTCCCAGTTCACTGTCACTTATATCAAACTCTTCCCCAGATCCATTTTAATGATATCGGACACTCTCCCAGTTCCCTGTCACTGTGATCAGACGTTCTCTCAGTTCCCTGGTATTGATATCAAACACACTCCCATTTCACTGTTACTGTTATCAAATACTCCCCCTGTTCCCTGTCACTGATTTCGAACACTCTCCCAATTACCTGTTACTGATCTCAAACACTCTCCGTTTACTGTCACTGATATCAAACAATCTCCCAGTTCACTGTCACTGACATCAAACACTCTCCCAGTCCCTTGTAACAGTTGTAGATCACTCTCCCAGTTCCCTATTACTCTTAACAAACACCCTTCCAGTTCCCTGTTACTAACGCCGAACAATCTCCCAGTTCCTTGTTACTGAAAGCGAACACTCTCCCAGTTCCCTGTTACTGGTATCGAAAATTCTCCCAGTTCCCTGTTACTTTTATCGAACACTCTCCCAGTTCCCTGTCACTGATATCAAACTCTCCCCCAGATCCATTTTATGATATCGGACACTCTCCCAGTTCCTTGTCACTGTGATCAGACGCTCTCTCAGTTCCCTGGTACTGATATCAAACGCATTCCCAGTTCCTTGTAACTTTGTCGATCACTCTCACAGTTCCCTGGTACTGTTATCAAACACTCTCCCAGTTGTCTGTTGCTGTTATCGAACACTCTACGAGTTCCCTGTTACTGTCATCGAACACTCTCCCAGTTCCCTTTTGCTGTTATCGAACAGTCTCTCAGTACCCTGTAACTGACATCAAACACTCTCCCAATTCCTTGTAACTGTTGTCGATCACTCTCACAGTTCCCTGTCACTGATATCAAAAACTCTCCCAGTTCCCTTTCAATGATATCAAACATTGTCCCAGTTCCCTGTTACTGTTATCAAACAGTCTCTCAGTTCCCTGTCACTGATATCAAACTCTCCCCCAGATCCCTGTTATTGATCTCAAACACTCACTGTTCCCTGTCGCTGATATCAATCTCCCATTTCACTGTCACTGACATCAAACACTCTCCTAGTTCTTTGTCACTTTTAACAAACACTCTTCCAGTTCCCTGTTTCTAACGTCGAACAATCTCCCATTTCCCTGTTGCTGAAAGCCAACACTCTCCCAGTTTCCTTTTACTGTAATCGAACACTCTCCCATTTCCAAGGCACTGTTATTCAAACATTCTCCCAGTTACCTGTTACTGTCATCAAACAATCTCCCAGTTCACTGTCACTGACATCAAAGACTCTCTTAGTTCATTGTCACTGTTGTCGATCACTCTCCCAGTTCCCTGTTACTGATATCGAAAACTCTCCCAGTTCCCTGTTACTGATATGGAATACTCTCCCAGTTCCTGGTTACAGATGTCAGACACTCTCGTAGATCATTGTTACTGAAATTGAATGCTTTCCCAGTTCATTGTTACTGATATCAAACAGTCTCCCAGTTCCCTGTTACTGTTATCAAACACTCTCCCAGTTTTCTGTCACTGATATCAAGCAATCTCCCAGTTCACTGTCACTGACATCAAACACTCTCCCAGCCCCTTGTGACAGTTGTCGATCACTCTCCCAGTACCCTATTACACTTATCAAACACTCTTCCTGTTCCCTGTTAATGCCATCGAGCAATCCCCAGTTCCCTGTTCCTGAAATCGAACACTCTCCCAGTACCCTGTTACTGATATCAAAAACACTCTCAGTTCACAGTCACTGAAATCAAAGTATCTCCCAGCTCCCTGTTACTGATAACAAACAGTCTCCCATTGTTCTGTTACTGATATCAAACACTCTCCCAATTCATTGTAACTGTTGTTGATCACTCTCACAGTTCCCTGTGACTGTTATCAGACACTCTCCCAGTTGCCTGTTGTGTTTATCGACCCCTCTACCAGGTCCCTGTTACTGTTATCGAACACTCTCCCAGTTCCTTGTTACTGATATCAAACACTCTCCCAGTTCCCTGTTACTGACGTGAAACATTGTCCCTGTTCCCTGTCGGTGTCATCTGACACTCTCCCAGTATCCTGTCACTGTTATCAAACAATCTCCCAGTTCCCTGCCACTGATATCGAACAAGCTCAGAGTTCCCTGTCACTGATATGGAACAAGCTCACAGTTCCCTTTTACTGATATCGAACACACTCCCAGTTCCTGTTGCTGTTATCGAACACTTTCCCAGTTTTCTGTTACTGATATTAAACACATTCCCAGTTTCCTTTTACTGTAATCGAACACTCTCCCTTATCCATGTCACTGTTACCAAACATTCTCCCAGTTACCTGTTACTGTTAGAAACAATCTCCCAATTCGCTGTCACTTATATCAAACTCTCCCCCAGATCCATTTTACTGATATCGGACACTCTCCCAGTTCCCTGTCACTGTGATCAGATGCTCTCTCAGTTCCCTGGTACTGATATCAAACACACTCCCATTTCACTGATACTGTTATCGAATACACCCCCTGTTCCCTGTCACTGATATCGAACGCTCTCCCAGTTACCTGTTACTGATCTCAAACACTCTCTGTTACCTGTTACTGATATCAAACTCTCCCCCAGATCCCTGTTATTGATCTCAAACAATCGCCGTTCCCTGTCACTGACATCAAACACTCTCCCAGTCCCTTGTAACAGTTGTCGATCATTCTCCCAGTTCCGTATTACTCTTAACAAACACTCTTCCATTTCCCTGTTAATAACGTCAAGCAATCTCCCAGTTCCCTGGTACTGAAATCGAACAATCTCCCAGTTCCCTGTTACTGATAACAAAAACACTCCCAGTTCACAGTCACTGATATCAAAGTATCTCCCAGTTCTCTGTTACTGTTATGAAACACTCTACCAGTTCCCTGTTACTGATATAAAATACTCTTCAATTTTCCTGTTACTGATATCAAACACTCTCCCAATTCCTTGTAACTGTTGTCATCAATCTCACAGTTCCCTCTGACTGTTATCAAACACTCTCCCAGTTGCCTGTTGTGTTAATCGACCCCTCTGCCAGTTCCTATTACTGTTATCAAACACTCTCCCAGTTCCCTGTTACTGATATCAAACACTCTCCCAGTTCCCTGATACTGACATGAAACATTGTCCCTGTTCCCTGTCGGTGTCACCTGACACTCTCCCAGTATCCTGTCACTGTTATCAAACAATCTCCCAGTTCCCTGTCACTGATATCGATCAAGTTCACAGTTCCCTGTCACTGATATGGAACAAGCTCACAGTTCCTTTTTACAGATATCGAACAGTGTCCCAGTTCCCTGTTGCTGTTATCAAACACACTCCCAGTTCCCTGTTGCTGTTATCGAACACACTCCCAGTTTTCTGTTACTGATATTAAACACATTCCCAGTTCCCTTTTACTGTAATCGAACACTCTCCCTTTTCCATGTCACTGTTATCAAACATTCTTTCAGTTACCTGTTACTGTTATCAAATGATCTCCCAGTTCGCTATCACTGATATCAAACTCTCCCCCAGATCCATTTACCGGTATCGGACACTCTCCCAGTTCCTTGTCACTGTGATCAGACGCTCTCTCAGTTCCCTGGTACTGATATCAAACACACTCCCATTTCACTGTTACTGATATCGAATACTCTCCCGTTCCCTGTCACTGATTTCGAACACTCTCCCAGTTCCCTGTTATTGATATCAAACGCTCTCCCAGTTCACAGTTACTGATATCAAAGTCTCTCCCAGTTCCCTGTCACTGATATCAAACACTCCCCCAGATTCCTGCTATTGATCTGAAACACTCGCTGTGTCCTGTCGCTGATATCAAACAATCTCCCATTTCACTGAGACTGACATCAAACACTCTCCTAGTTCTTTGTCACTGATATCAAACACTCTCCCAGTAGCTTATAACTGTTGTCGATCACTCACCCAGTTCCCTGTTACTGATATAAAACACTCTCCCAGTTGCCTGTTGCGTGTATCGAACCCTCTGCCAGTTCCCTGTTACTGTTATCGAACACTCTCCCAGTTCCCTGTCACTGATATCAAACAATCTCCCAGTTCACTGTCACTGACATCAAACACTCTCCCAGTCCCTTGTAACAGTTGTCGATCACTCTCCCAGTTCCATATTACTTTTAACAAACACTCTTCCAGATCCCTGTTACTAACGTCCAACAATCTCCCAGTTCCCTGTTGCTGAAAGTCAACACTCTCCCAGTTTCCTTTTACTGTAATCGAACACTCTCCTATTTCCATGTCACTGATATCAAACATTCTCCCAGTTACCTGTTACTGTCATCAAACAATCCCCAGTTCACTGTCACTGACATCAAAGACTCGCTTAGTTCATTGTCACTGATAACAAACACGCTCCCAGTTCCTAGTAACAGTTGTCGATCACTCTCACGGTTCCGTATTACTGTTATCAAACACTCTTCCAGTTCCCTGATACTGATATCAACCACACTCCCAGTTCCATGTTACTGTTATTGAACACACTCCCAGTACCCTGTAACTGATATCAAAAACTCTCCCAGTTCCCTGTTACAGATGTCAGACACTCTCCCAGATCATTGTTACTGAAATCAAATACTCTCCCAGTTCATTGTTACTGATATCAAACACTCTCCCAGTTCCCTGTTACTGTTATCAAACACTCTCCCAGTTCCCTGTTACTGATATCAAACAATCTCGCAGTTCACTGTCACTGACATCAATCACTCTCCCAGCCCCTTGTAACAGTTGTCGATCACTCTCCCAGATCCCTATTACACTTATCAAACACTCTTCCAGTTCCCTGGTACTAACGTCGAACATTATTCCAGTTCCCCGTTACTCTTATCAAACAATCTCCCAGTTCCCTGTCACTGATATCAAACTCTTCCCCAGATCCATTTTACTGATATCAGGCACTCTCCCAGTTCCTTGTCACTGTGATCAGACGGTCTCTCAGTTCCCTTGTACTGATATCAAACACACTCCCATTTCACTGTTACTGTTATCGAATACACCCCCTGTTCCCTGTCACTGATTTCGAACACTCTCCCAGTTACCTGTTACTGATCTCAAACACTCTCCGTTTACTGTCACTGATTACAAACAATCTACCAGTTCACTGTCACTGATATCAAACACTCTCCCAGTCCCTTGTAACAGTTGTCGATCACTCTCCCAGTTCCCTATTAGTCTTAACAAACACTCTTCCAGTTCCCTGTTACTGATATCAAAAACACTCCCAGTTCCTTGTTACTGAAAGCGAACACTCTCCCAGTTCCCTGTTACTGATATCAAAAACACTCCCAGTTCCTTGTTACTGTTATCGAACACTCTCCCAGTTTCTTGTTACTGATATCAAACACTCTGCCAATTCCTTGTAACTGTTGTTGATCACTCTCCCATTTCCCTTTTACTGTTATCGAACACTCTACCACTTCCCTGTTACTCTTATCGAACACTTTCCCAGTTCCCTGTTACCGGTGTGGAACACTCTTCCAGTTCCCTGTTGCTGTTATCAAACACACCACCAGTTCCCTGTTACTCATATCAAATACGCTCCCAGTTCCCGTTTACTGTCATAGTACACGCTCCCTTTTCCATGTCACTGTTATCAAAACTTCTCCCAGTTACCCATTACTGTTATCAAACAGTCTCCTAGTTCCCTGTCACTGATATCAAACTTTCCCGCAGATCCATTTTACTGATATCGGACACTCTCCCAGTTCCCTGTCATTGTGATCAGACGCTCTCTCAGTTCCCTAGTACCGATATCAAACACACTCCCATTTCACTGTTACTGTTATCGAATGCTCCCCCTGTTCCCTGTCACTGATATCGAACACACTCCCAGTTACTTGTTACTGATCTCAAACACTCTCTGTTACCTGTTACTAATATGAAACTCTCCCTCAGATCCCTGTTATTGATCTCAAACACTCGCCATTCCCTGTCACTGACATCAAACACTCTCCCAGTCCTTTGTAACAGTTGTCGATCACTCTCCCAGTTCCTTATTACTCTTAACAAACATTCTTCCAGTTACCTGTTAATGACGTCGAGCAATCTCCCAGTACCCTGTTACTGAAATCGAATACTCTCCCAGTTCCCTGTTACTGATATCAAAAACACTCCCAGTTCACAGTCACTGATATCAAAGTATCTCCCAGTTCTCTGTTACTGTTATGAAACACTCTCCCAGTTCCCTGTTACTTATATCAAACACTCGCCCAATTCCTTGTAACTGTTGTCGATCACTCTCACAGTTCCCTGTGACTGTTATCAAACACTCTCCCAGTTGCCTGTTGTGTTAATCGACCCCTCTGCCAGTTCCCTGTTACTGTTATCGAACACTCTCCCAGTTCGCTGTTACTGATATCAAACACTGTCCCAGTTCCCTGTTACTGACGTGAAACATTGTCCCTGTTCCCTGTCGGTGTCATCTGACACTCTCCCAGTATCTTGTCACTGTTATCAAACAATCTCCCAGTTCCCTGTCACTGATATCGAACAAGCTCACAGTTCCCTGTCACTGATATCGAACAAGCTCACAGTTCCCTTTTACTGATATCGAACAGTGTCCCAGTTCCCTGTTGCTGTTATCAAACACACTCCCAGTTCCCTGTTGCTGTTATCGAACACACTCCCAGTTTTCTGTTACTGATATTAAACACATTCCCAGTTCCCTTTTACTGTAATCGAACACTCTCCCTTTTCCATGTCACTGTTATCAAACATTCTCCCAGTTCGCTGTCACTGACATCAAACTCTTCCCCAGATCCATTTTACTGATAACGGACACTCTCCCAGTTCCTTGTCACTGTGATCAGACGCTCTCTCAGTTCCCTGGTACTGATATCAAACACACTCCCATTTCATTTTTACTGTTATCGAATACTCCCCCTGTTCCCTGTCACTGATTTCGAACAGTATCCCAGTTATCTGTTACTGATATCAAACACTCCGTTTACTGTCACTGATATCAAACAATCTCCCAGTTCACTGTCACTGACATCAAACACTCTCCCAGCCCCTTGTAACAGTTGTCGATCATTCTCCCAGTTCCCTATTACACTTATCAAACACTCTTCCAGTTACCTGTTAATAACGTCGAACACTCTCCCAGTTCCCTGTTACTGATATCAAAAACACTCCCAGTTCACAGTCACTGATATCAAAGTATCTCCCAGTTCTCTGTTACTGTTATGAAACACTCTCCCACTTCCCTGTTACTGATATCAAACAGTCTCCCATTTTCCTGTTACTGATATCAAACACTCTCCCAATTCCTTGTAACTGTTGTTGATCACTCTCACAGTTCCCTGTGACTGTTATCAAACACTCTCCCAGTTGCCTGTTGTTGTTATCAAACACTCTCCCAGTTCCCTGTCACTGATATCAAACAATCTCCCAGTTCACTGTCACTGACATCAAACACTCTCCCAGTCCCTTGTAACAGTTGTCGATCACTCTCCCAGTTCCCTATTACACTTATCAAACACTCTTCCAGTTCCCTGCTAATAATGTCGAGCAATCTCTCAGTTCCCTGTTAGCGAAATCGAACACTATCCCAGTTCCCTGTTACTGATATCAAATACATTCCCAGTTCACAGTCACTGATATCAAAGTATCTCCCAGTTTTCTGTTACTGTTTTGAAACACTCTCCCAGTTCCCTGTTACTGATATCAAACACTCTCCCATTTTCCTGTTACTGATATCAAAAACACTCCCAGTTCACAGTCACTGATATCAAAGTCCCTCCCAGTTCTCTGTTACTGTTATGAAACAGTCTCCCAGTTCCCTGTTACTGATATCGAACACTCTTCCAATTCCCTGTTACTGATATCATATATAGTCCCTGTTCCCTGTTGGTGTTATCTAACCCTCTCTCAGTTCCCTGTCACTGATATCGAACAAGCTTACTATTCCCTTTCACCGATATCAAACAGTCTCCCAGTTCCCTGTTGTGATATCAAAAACTCTTCCAGATCCCTGCCTCAGAGTGAAATATTCTCCCAGTTCCCAGTTACTGATATCGAACACTCTCCCAGTTCCCTGTTACTGATATCAAATAGTCTCCCAGTTCCCTGTCACTGATACGGAACAGACTCTCAGTTCCTTGCTACTGACATCGAACACTCTCACAGTTCCCTGTTACTGATATCAAACACTCTCCCTGTTCCTTTTACAGATATGAAACACTCTTCCAGTTCATTGTTACTGATATCAAACACTCTCCCAGTTCCCTGTCACTGTGATGAGATGCTCTCTCAGTTCCCCTGTACTGGAATCGAAAACTATCCCAGTTCCCTGTAATGTTATGAAAGAGTCTCCCAGTTCCCTATTACTGATATCAAACACACTCGCAGTTTCCTGTTACTGATATCGAACACACTCCCAGTTCCTTGTCACTGTTGTCGATCACTCTCACATTTCCCTGGTACTGTTATCAAACACTCTCCCAGTTGTCTGTTGCTGTTATCGAACACTCTACGAGTTCCCTGTTACTGTCATCGAACACTCTCCCAGTTCCCTTTTGCTGTTATCGAACAGTCCCTCAGTACCCTGTAACTGATATCAAACACCCTCCCAATTCCTTGTAACTGTTGTCGATCACTCTCACAGTTCCCTGTCACTGATATCAAACACTCTCACAGTTCCTTTTCAATGATATCAAACATTCTCCCAGTTCCCTGTTACTGTTATCAAACAGTGTCTCAGTTCCCTGTCACTGATATCAAACTCTCCCCCAGATCCCTGTTATTGATCTCAAACACTCGCCGTTCCCTGTCGCTGATATCAAACAATCTCCCATTTCACTGTCACTGACGTCAAACACTCTCCTAGTTCTTTGTCACTGATGTTAAACACTCTCCCAGTCGCTTATAACTGTTGTCGATCACTCTCCCTGTTCCCTGTTACTGATATCAAACACTCTCCCAGTTACCTGTTGCATGTATCGAATCCTCTGCCAGTTCCTTGTTAACGTTATCGAACACACTCCCAGTTCCCTGTCACTGATAACAAACAATCTCCCAGTCCCTTGTAACAGTTGTCGATCACTCTCCCAGTTCCATATTACTCTTAACAAACACTCTTGCAGTTCCCTGTTACAAACGTCGAACAATCTCCCAGTTCCCTGTTGCTGAAAGCCAACACTCTCCCAGTTTCCTTTTACTGTAATCGAACACTCTTCCATTTCCATGTCACTGTTATCAAACATTCTCCCAGTTACCTGTTACTGTCATCAAACAATCTCCCAGTTCACTGTCACTGACATCAAAGACTCTCTTAGTTCATTGTCACTGATAACAAACACGCTCCCAGCTCCTAGTAACAGTTGTCGATCACTCTCCCACTTCCCTATTACTGATATCAACCACACTCCCAGTCCCTTGTTACTGTTATTGAACACACTCCCAGTACCCTGTAACTGATATCGAAAACTCTCCCAGTTCCCTGTTACTGATATCGAATACTCTTCCAGTTCCCTGTTACAGATGTCGGACACTCTCCCAGATCATTGTTACTGAAATCGGATACTCTCCCAGTTCATTGTTACTGATATCAAACACTCTCCCAGTTCCCTGTTACTGTTATCAAACAATCTCCCAGTTCACTGTCACTGACATCAAGCACTCTCTTAGTTCATTGTCGCTGATAACAAACACGCTCCCAGTTCCCAGTAACAGCTGTCGATCACTCTCACGGTTCCGTGTTACTGTTATCAAACACTCTACCAGTTCTACGTTACTGATGTCGAACACTCTCCTAGTTCCCTGTTACTGAAATCGAACACACTCCCTCTTCCCTGTTACAGATGTCAGACACTCTCCTAGATATTTGTTACTGAAATCAATCACTCTCCCAGTTCCCTATTACTGTTATCAAACACTGTTCCAGTTCCCTGTTACTATTGTCGAACAATCTCCCAGTTCCTTCTTATGAAAGCGAACACTCTCCCAGTTCCCTGTTACTGATATCAAACACACTCCCAGTTCCCAGTTACTGTTATCGAACACACTCCCTGTTCCCTGTTACTGTTATCGAACACTCTCCCAGTTTCCTGTTACTGATATCAAACACTCTCCCAGTTCCCTGTTACTGATATCAACCACACTCCCAGCTCCTTGTTACTGTTATCGAACACACTCCCAGTACCCTGTAACTGATATCGAAAACTCTCCCAGTTCCCTGTTACTGAAATCAAATACTCTCCCAGTGCCCTGTTACAGATGTCAGACACTCTCCCAGATCATTGTTACTGTAATCGAATACTCTCCCAGTTCATTGTTGCTGATATCAAACACTCTCCCAGTTCCCTGTTACTGTTATGAAACAGTCTCCCAGTTCCCTGTTACTGATATCGAACACTCTTCCAATTCCCTGTTACTGATATCATATATAGTCCCTGTTCCCTGTTGGTGTTATCTAACACTCTCTCAGTTCCCTGTCACTGATATCGAACAAGCTTACTATTCCCTTTCACCGATATCAAACAGTCTCCCAGTTCCCTGTTGTGATATCAAAAACTCTTCCAGATCCCTGCCTCAGAGTGAAATATTCTCCCAGTTCCCAGTTACTGATATCGAACACTCTCCCAGTTCCCTGTTACTGATATCAAATAGTCTCCCAGTTCCCTGTCACTGATACGGAACAGACTCTCAGTTCCTTGCTACTGACATCGAACACTCTCACAGTTCCCTGTTACTGATATCAAACACTCTCCCTGTTCCTTTTACAGATATGAAACACTCTTCCAGTTCATTGTTACTGATATCAAACACTCTCCCAGTTCCCTGTCACTGTGATGAGATGCTCTCTCAGTTCCCCTGTACTGGAATCGAAAACTATCCCAGTTCCCTGTAATGTTATGAAAGAGTCTCCCAGTTCCCTATTACTGATATCAAACACACTCGCAGTTTCCTGTTACTGATATCGAACACACTCCCAGTTCCTTGTCACTGTTGTCGATCACTCTCACATTTCCCTGGTACTGTTATCAAACACTCTCCCAGTTGTCTGTTGCTGTTATCGAACACTCTACGAGTTCCCTGTTACTGTCATCGAACACTCTCCCAGTTCCCTTTTGCTGTTATCGAACAGTCCCTCAGTACCCTGTAACTGATATCAAACACCCTCCCAATTCCTTGTAACTGTTGTCGATCACTCTCACAGTTCCCTGTCACTGATATCAAACACTCTCACAGTTCCTTTTCAATGATATCAAACATTCTCCCAGTTCCCTGTTACTGTTATCAAACAGTGTCTCAGTTCCCTGTCACTGATATCAAACTCTCCCCCAGATCCCTGTTATTGATCTCAAACACTCGCCGTTCCCTGTCGCTGATATCAAACAATCTCCCATTTCACTGTCACTGACGTCAAACACTCTCCTAGTTCTTTGTCACTGATGTTAAACACTCTCCCAGTCGCTTATAACTGTTGTCGATCACTCTCCCTGTTCCCTGTTACTGATATCAAACACTCTCCCAGTTACCTGTTGCATGTATCGAATCCTCTGCCAGTTCCTTGTTAACGTTATCGAACACACTCCCAGTTCCCTGTCACTGATAACAAACAATCTCCCAGTCCCTTGTAACAGTTGTCGATCACTCTCCCAGTTCCATATTACTCTTAACAAACACTCTTGCAGTTCCCTGTTACAAACGTCGAACAATCTCCCAGTTCCCTGTTGCTGAAAGCCAACACTCTCCCAGTTTCCTTTTACTGTAATCGAACACTCTTCCATTTCCATGTCACTGTTATCAAACATTCTCCCAGTTACCTGTTACTGTCATCAAACAATCTCCCAGTTCACTGTCACTGACATCAAAGACTCTCTTAGTTCATTGTCACTGATAACAAACACGCTCCCAGCTCCTAGTAACAGTTGTCGATCACTCTCCCACTTCCCTATTACTGATATCAACCACACTCCCAGTCCCTTGTTACTGTTATTGAACACACTCCCAGTACCCTGTAACTGATATCGAAAACTCTCCCAGTTCCCTGTTACTGATATCGAATACTCTTCCAGTTCCCTGTTACAGATGTCGGACACTCTCCCAGATCATTGTTACTGAAATCGGATACTCTCCCAGTTCATTGTTACTGATATCAAACACTCTCCCAGTTCCCTGTTACTGTTATCAAACAATCGCCCAGTTCACTGTCACTGACATCAAGCACTCTCTTAGTTCATTGTCGCTGATAACAAACACGCTCCCAGTTCCCAGTAACAGTTGTCGATCACTCTCACGGTTCCGTGTTACTGTTATCAAACACTCTACCAGTTCTACGTTACTGATGTCGAACACTCTCCTAGTTCCCTGTTACTGAAATCGAACACACTCCCTCTTCCCTGTTACAGATGTCAGACACTCTCCTAGATATTTGTTACTGAAATCAATCACTCTCCCAGTTCCCTATTACTGTTATCAAACACTGTTCCAGTTCCCTGTTACTATTGTCGAACAATCTCCCAGTTCCTTCTTATGAAAGCGAACACTCTCCCAGTTCCCTGTTACTGATATCAAACACACTCCCAGTTCCCAGTTACTGTTATCGAACACACTCCCTGTTCCCTGTTACTGTTATCGAACACTCTCCCAGTTTCCTGTTACTGATATCAAACACTCTCCCAGTTCCCTGTTACTGATATCAACCACACTCCCAGCTCCTTGTTACTGTTATCGAACACACTCCCAGTACCCTGTAACTGATATCGAAAACTCTCCCAGTTCCCTGTTACTGAAATCAAATACTCTCCCAGTGCCCTGTTACAGATGTCAGACACTCTCCCAGATCATTGTTACTGTAATCGAATACTCTCCCAGTTCATTGTTGCTGATATCAAACACTCTCCCAGTTCCCTGTTACTGATATCGAACAAGCTCACAGTTCCCTGTCACTGATATCGAACAGTGTCCCAGTTCCCTGTTACTGATGTGAAACACACTCCCAGTTCCCTGTTGCTGTTATCGAACACACTCCCAGTTTTCTGTTACTGATATTAAACACATTCCCAGTTCCCTTTTACTGTAATCGAACACTCTCCCTTTTCCATGTCACTGTTATCAAACATTCTCCCAGTTACCTGTTACTGTTATCACACAATCTCCCAGTTCGCTGTGACTGATATCAAACGCTCTCCCAGTTCCCAGTTACAGATATCAAAGTCTCTCTCAGTTCTCTGTTACTGTTATGAAACAGTTTCCCAGTTCCCTGTTACTGATACCGAACACTCTCTCAATTCCCTGTTACTGAAATCATATATTGTCCCTGTTCCCTGTTGGTGTTATCTAACACTCTCCCAGTTCCCTGCAACTGATATCGAACAAGCTTACAATTCCCTTTCACCGATATCGAACAGTCCCCCAGTTCCCTGTTGTGATATCAAAAACTCTCCCTGATCCCTGTCTCAGAGTGAAATATTCTCCCAGTTCCCAGTTAATGATATCAAACATTCTCCCTGTTCCCTTTACAGATATGAAACACACTTCCAGTTCATTGTTACTGATATCAAACACTCTCCCAGTTCCCTGTCACTGTGATGAGACACTCTCTCAGTTCCCTGGTACTGGAATCGAAAACTATCCCAGTTCCCTGTACTGTTATGAAAGAGTCTCCCAGTTCCCTATTACTGATATCAAACACACTCGCAGTTCCCTGTTAATGTTGTCGAACACACTCCGAGTTCCCTGTTGCTGTTATCAAACACTCTCCCAGTTTCCTGTTACTGATATCGGACACTCTCCCTGTTCCTTGTCACTGTGATCAGATGCTCCCTCAGTTCCCTGGTACTGATATCAAACACACTCCCATTTCACTGTTACTGTTATCGAATACTCCCCCTCTTCCCTGTCACTGATATCGAACACTCTCCCAGTTACCTGTTACTGATCTCAAACACTCTCCGTTTATGTCACTGATATCAAACAATCACCCAGTGCACTGTCACTGACATCAAACACTCTCCCAGTCCCTTGTAACAGTTGTCGATCACTCTCCCAGTTCCCTATTACACTGAACAAACACTCTTCGAATTCCCTGTTACTAACGTCGAACAATCTCCCAGTTCCTTGTTACTGAAAGCGAACACTCTCCCAGTTCGCTGTTACTGATATCAAATACTCTCCCAGTTCCCTGTCAATGATACTAAACACACTCCCTGTTCCCAGTCACTGATATCGAACACTCTACCAGTTCCCTGTTACTGATATCAAACACTCTCCCAGTTCCCTGTTACTGACGTGAAACATTGTCCCTGTTCCCTGTCAGTGTCATCTGACACTCTCCCAGTATCCTGTCACTGTTATCAAGCAATCTCCCAGTTCCCTGTCACTGATATGGAACAAGCTCACAGTTCCCTTTTACTGATATCGAACACACTCCCAGTTCCTGTTGCTGTTATCGAACACACTTCGAGTTTTCTGTTACTGATATTAAACACATCCCCAGTTTCCTATTATTACTGTAATCGAACACTCTCCCTTTTCCATGTCACTGTTATCAAACATTCTCCCAGTTACCTGTTACTGTCATCAAACAATCTCCCAGTTCACTGTCACTGACATCAAACACTCTCTTAGTTCATTATCACTGATAACAAACACGCTCCCAGTTCCTAGTAACAGTTGTCGATCACTCTGACGGTTCCGTGTTACTGTTATCAAACACTCTACCAGTTCCACGTTACTGATGTCGAACACCCTCCCAGTTCCCTGTTACTGAAATCGAACACTCTCCCTCTTCCCTGTTACAGATGTCAGACACTCTCCTAGATCATTGTACTGAAATCGATCTCTCTCCCAGTTCCATATTATTGTTATCAAACAGTGTTCCAGTTCTCTGTTACTAATGTCGAACAATCTTCCAGTTCCTTGTTATGAAAGCGAACACTCTCCCAGTTCCCTGTTACTGATATCAAACACACTCCCAGTTCCCTGTTACTGTTATCGAACATTCTCCCAGTTTCCTGTTACTGATATCAAACACTCTCCCAGTTCACTGTCACTGATATCAAACCCTCTCCCATTTCCTTGTAACTGTTGTCGATCACTCTCCCACTTCCATATTACTGATATCAAACACTTTCCCAGTTCCCTGTTTCTGATATCAACCACACTCCCAGTTCCTTGTTACTGTTATCGAACACACTCCCAGTACCCTGTAACTGATATCGAAAACTCTCCCAGTTCCTTGTCACTGATATCAAACAATCTCCCAGTTCACTGTCACTGACATCAAACACTCTCCCAGCCCCTTGTAACAGTTGTCGATCACTCTCCCAGTTCCCTATTACACTTATCAGACACTCTTCCAGTTCCCTGTTAATAACGTCGAGCAATCTCCCAGTTCCCTGTTAGTGAAATCGAACACTCTCCCAGTTCCCTGTTACTGATATCAAAAACACTCCCAGTTCCTTGTAATTGTTGTCGATCACTTTCACAGTTCCCTGTGACTGTTATCAAACACTCTCCCATTTGCCTGTTGTGTTAATCGACCCCTCTGCCACTCCTGTTACTGTTATCGAACACCTTCCCAGTTCCCTGTTACTGACATCAAACACTCTCCCAGCCCCTTGTAACAGTTGTCGATCACTCTCCCAGTTCCCTATTACACTTAACAAACTCTTCCAGTTCCCTGTTAATAACGTCGAGCAATCTCCCAGTTCCCTGTTACTGAAATTGAACACTCTCCCAGTTCCCTGTTACTGATATCAAAAACACTCCCAGTTCACAGTCACTGATATCAAAGTATCTCCCAGTTCTCTGTTACTGTTATGAAACACTCTCCCAGTTCCCTGTTACTGATATCAAACACTCTCCCATTTTCCTGTTACTGATATCAAACACTCTCCCAATTCTTTGTAACTGTTGTCGATCACCCTCACAGTTCCCTTTGACTGTTATCAAACACTCTGTCAGTTGCCTGTTGTGTTAATCGACCCCTCTGCCGGTTCCTGTTACTGTTATCGAACACTCTCCCAGTTCCCTGTTACTGATATCAAACGTTCTCCCAGTTCCCTGTTACTGACGTGAAACATTGTCCCTGTTCCCTGTCGGTGTCATCTGACACTCTCCCAGTATCCTGTCACTGTTATCAAACAATCTCCCAGTTCCCTGTCACTGATATTGAGCAAGCTCACAGTTCCCTGTCACCGATATGGAACAAGCTCACAGTTCTCTTTTACTGATATCGAACAGTGTCCCAGTTCCCTGTTACTGATATCAAACACACTCCCAGTTCCCTGTTGCTGTTATCGAACACACTCCCAGTTTTCTGTTACTGATATTAAACACATTCCCAGTTCCCGTTTACTGTAATCGAACACTCTCCCTTTTCCATGTCACTGTTATGAAACATTCTCCCAGTTACCTGTTACTGTTATCAAACAATCTCCCAGTTCACTGTGACTGATATCAAACTCTCCCCCAGAACCATTTTACTGATATCAGACCCTCTCCCAGTTTCTTGTCACTGTGATCAGATGCTCCCTCTGTTCCCTGGTACTGATATCAAACACACTCCCATTTCACAGTTACTGTTATCGAATACTCCCCCTCTTCCCTGTCACTGACATCAAACACTCTCCCAGTCCCTTGTAACAGTTGTCGATCACACTCCCAGTTCCCTATTACTCTTAACAAACACTCTTCCAGTTCCCTGTTACTAACGTCGAACAACCTCCCAGTTCCTTGTCACTGAAAGCGAACACTCTTCCAGTTCACTGTTACTGATATCAAATACTCTCCCAGTTCCCTGTCAGTGATATCAAACTCTCCCTGTTCCCTGTTACTGATATCGAACACTCTCCCAGTTCCCTTTTACTGATATCAAACACTCTCCCATTTTCTTGTTACTGATATCAAACACTCTGCCAATTCCTTGTAATTATTGTCGATCACTCTCACAGTTCCCTGTGACTGTTATCAAACACTCTCCCATTTGCCTGTTGTGTTAATCAACCCCTCTGCCAGTTCCTGTTACCGTTATCGAAAACTCTCCCAGTTCCATGTTACTGATATCAAACACTCTCCCAGTTCCCTGTTACTGACGTGAAACATTGTCCATGTTCCCTGTCGGTGTCATCTGACACTCTCCCAGTATCCTGTCACTGTTATCAAACAATCTCCCAGTTCCCTGTCACTGATATCAATGAAGCTCACAGTTCCCTGTCACTGATATGGAACAAGCTCACAGTTCCCTTTTACTGATATCGAACACACTCCCAGTTCCTGTTGCTGTTATCGAACACTCTCCCAGTTTTCTGTTACTGATATTAAACACATTCCCAGTTTCCTATTACTGTAATCGAACGCTCTCCCTTTACCATGTCACTGTTATCAAACATTCTCCCAGTTACCTGTTACTGTTATCAAACAATCTCCCAGTTCACTGTCACTGACATCAAAGACTCCCCCAGATCCACTTTACTGATATTGGACACTCTCCTAGTTCCTTGTCACTGTGATCAGAAGCTCTCTCAGTTCCCTGGTACTGTTATCAAACACACTCCGATTTCACTGTTACTGTTATCGAATACTCCCCCTGTTCCCTGTCACTGATATCAAACAATCTCCCATTTCACTGTCTCTGACATCAAACACTCACCCAGTCCCTTGTAACAGTTGTCGATCACCTTCCCAGTTCCATATTTCTCTTAATAAACACTCTTCCAGTTCCCTGTTACTAATGTCAAACAATCTCCCAGTTCCTTGTTGCTGAAAGCCAACACTCTCCCAGTTCCCTTTTACTGTAATCGAACACTCTCCCTTTTCCATGTCACTGTTATCAAGCATTCTCCCAGTTACCTGTTACTGTTATCAAACAATCTTCCAGTTCGCTGTGACTGATATCAAACCCTCCCCCAGATCCATTTTACTGATATCGGACACTCTCCCAGTTCCTTGTCACTGTGATCAGACACTCCCTCAGTTCCCTGGTACTGATAACAAACACACTCTCATTTCATTGTTACTGTTATCGAATACTCCCCCTCTTCCCTGTCACTGATATCGAACACTCTCCCAGTTACCTGTTACTGATCTCAAACATTCTCCGTTTATGTCACTGATATCAAACAATCACCCAGTGCACTGTCACTGACAACAAACACTCTCCCAGTCCCTTGTAACAGTTGTCGATCACTCTCCCACTTCCCTATTACTCTTAACAAACACTCTTCCAGTTCCCTGTTACTAACGTCGAACAATCTCCCAGTTCCTTGTTACTGAAAGCGAACACTCTCCCAGTTCGCTGTTACTGATATCAAACGCTCTCCCAGTTCCCTGTTACTGACGTGAAACATTGTCCCTGTTCCCTGTCGGTGTCAACTGACACTCTCCCAGTATCCTGTCACTGTTATCAAAAAATCTCCCAGTTCCCTGTCACTGATATGGAACAAGCTCACAGTTCCCTTTTACTGATATCGAACAGTGTCCCAGTTCCCTGTTACTGATATCAAACACACTCCCAGTTCCCTTTTGCTGTTATCGAACACACTCCCAGTTTTCTGTTACTGATATTAAACACATTCCCAGTTCCCTTTGACTGTAATCGAACACTCTCCCTTTACCATGTCACTGTTATCAAACATTCTCCCAGTTACCTGTTACTGTCATGAAACAATCTCCCAGTTCACTGTCACTGACATCAACCACTCTCTTAGTTCATTGTCACTGATAACAAACACGCTCCCAGTTCCTAGTAACAGTTGTCGATCACTCTGACGGTTCCGTGTTACTGTTATCAAACACTCTACCAGTTCCACGTTACTGATGTCGAACACCCTCCCAGTTCCCTGTTACTGAAATCGAACACTCTCCCTCTTCCCTGTTACAGATGTCAGACACTCTCCTATATCATTGTGTTGAAATCGATCACTCTCCCAGTTCCCTATTACCGTTATCAAACAGTGTTCCAGTTCTCTGTTACTAATGTCGAACAATCTCCCAGTTCCTTGTTATGAAAGCGAACACTCTCCCAGTTCCCTGTTACTGATATCAAACACACTCCCAGTTCCCAGTTACTGTTATCGAACACACTCCCTGTTCCCTGTTACTGTTATCGAACACTCTCCCAGTTTCCTGTTACTGATATCAAACACTCTCCCAGTTCACTGTTACTGATATCAACCACACCCCCAGTTCCTTGTTACTGTTATCGAACACACTCCCAGTACCCTGTAACTGATATCGAAAACTCTCCCAGTTCCCTGTTACTGAAATCAAATACTCTCCCAGTGCCCTGTTACAGATGTCAGACACTCTCCCAGATCATTGTTACTGTAATCGAATACTCTCCCAGTTCATTGTTACTGATATCAAACACTCTCCCAGTTCCCTGTTACTGATATCGAACAAGCTCACAGTTCCGTCACTGATATCGAACAGTGTCCCAGTTCCGTTACTGATATCAAACACACTCCCAGTTCCCTGTTGCTGTTATCGAACACACTCCCAGTTTTCTGTTACTGATATTAAACACATTCCCAGTTCCCTTTTACTGTAATCGAACACTCTCCCTTTTCCATGTCACTGTTATCAAACATTCTCCCAGTTACCTGTTACTGTTATCAAACAATCTCCCAGTTCGCTGTCACTGATATCAAACTCTCCCCCAGATCCACTTTACTGATATCGGACACTCTCCCAGTTCCTTGTCACTGTGATCAGACGCTCTCTCAGTTCCCTGGTACTGTTATCGAACACACTCCGATTTCACTGTTACTGTTATCGAATACTCCCCCTGTTCCCTGTCACTGATATCAAACAATCTCCCAGTTCACTGTCTCTGACATCAAACACTCTCCCAGTCCCTTGTGACAGTTGTTGATCACTCTCCCAGTTCCATATTACTCTTAATAAACACTCTTCCGGTTCTCTGTTACTAATGTCAAACAATCTCCCAGTTCCTTGTTGGTGAAAGTCAACACTCTCCCAGTTTCCTTTTACTGTAATCGAACACTCTCCCTTTTCCATGTCACTGGAATCAAATACTCTCCCAGTTCCCTGTTACAGATATCAGACACTCTCCCAGATCATTGTTACTGAAATCGAATACTCTCCCAGTTCATTGTTACTGATATCAAACACTCTCGCAGTTCCCTGTTACTGTTATCAAACACTCTCCCAGTTCCCTGTCACTGATATCAAACAATCTCCCAGTTCACTGTCACTGACATCAAACACTCTCCCAGCCCCTTGTAACAGTTGTTGATCACTCTCCCAGTTCCCTATTACACTTATCAGACACTCTTCCAGTTCCCTGTTAATAACGTCGAGCAATCTCCAAGTTCCCTGTTACTGAAATCGAACACTCTCCGTTCCCTGTTACTGATATCAAAAACACTCCCAGTTCACAGTCACTGATATCCAAGTATCTCCCAGTTTTCTGTTACTGTTATGAAACACTCTCCCAGTTCCCTGTTACTGTTATCAAACACACTCCCAGTTCCCTGTTACTGTTATCGAACACACTCCCAGTTCCTTGTTACTGTTATCGATCAGTCTCCCAGTTCCCTGCAACTGATATCGAAAACTCTCCCTGTTCCCTGTTACTGATATCGAACACTCTCCCAGTTCCCTGTTACTGTTATCAAACACACTCCCAGTGCCTTGTTACTGTTATCGAACACACTCCCAGTTCCTTTTTACTGTTATCGAACAGTCTCCCAGTTCCCTGCAACTGATATCGAAAACTCTCCCAGTTCCCTCTTACTGATATCAAACACTCTCCCATTTTCCTGTTACTGATATCAAACACTCTCCCAATTCCTTGTAATTGTTGTCGATCACTTTCACAGTTCCCTGTGATTGTTATCAAACACTCTCCCATTTGCCTGTTGTGTTAATCGACCCCTCTGCCAGTTCCTGTTACTGTTATCGAACACTCTCCCAGTTCACTGTTACTGAGATCAAACACTCTCCCAGCCCCTTGTAACAGTTGTTGATCACTCTCCCAGTTCCCTATTACACTTATCAAGCACTCTTCCAGTTCCCTGTTAATAACGTCGAGCAATCTCCCAGTTCCCTGTTACTGTTATCGAACACTCTCCCAGTTCGCTGTTACTGATATCAAACACTCTCCCAATTCCTTGTAACTGTTGTCGATCACTCTCACAGTTCCCTGTGACTGTTATCAAACACTCTCCCAGTTGCCTGTTGTGTTAATCGACCCCTCTGCCAGTTCCTGTTACTGTTATTGAACACTCTCCCAGTTCCCTATTACTGATATCAAACGCTCTCCCAGTTCCCTGTTACTGACCTGAAACATTGCCCCTGTTCCCTGTTGGTGTCATCTGACACTCTCCCAGTATCCTGTCACTGTTATCAAACAATCTCCCAGTTCCCTGTCACTGATATTGAACACGCTCACAGTTCCCTGTCACTGATATGGAACAAGCTCACAGTTCTCTTTTACTGATATCGAACAGTGTCCCAGTTCCCTGTTACTGATATGAAACACACTCCCAGTTCCCTGTTGCTGTTATCGAACACACTCCCAGTTTTCTGTTACTGATATTAAACACATTCCCAGTTCCCTTTTACTGTAATCGAACACTCTCCCTTTTCCATGTCACTGTTATCAAACATTCTCCCAGTTACCTGTTACTGTTATCAAACAATCTCCCAGTTCGCTGTGACTGATATCAAACTCTCCCCCAGAACCATTTTACTGATATCGGACACTCTCCCAGTTCCTTGTCACTGTGATCAGACTCTCCCTCAGTTCCCTGGTACTGATATCAAACACACTACCAATTCACTGTTACTGTTATCGAATACTCCCCCTCTTCCCTGTCACTGATATCGAACACTCTCCCAGTTACCTGTTACTGATCTCAAACACTCTCCGTTTATGTCACTGATATCAAACAATCACCCAGTGCACTGTCACTGACATCAAACACTCTCCTAGTCCCTTGTAACAGTTGTCCATCACTCTCCCACTTCCCTATTACTCTTCACAAACACTCTTCCAGTTCCCTGTTACTAACGTCGAACAATCTCCCAGTTCCTTGTTACTGAAAGCGAACACTCTCCCAGTTCGCTGTTACTGATATCAAATACTCTCCCAGTTCCCTGTCAGTGATATCAAACACTCTCCCTGTTCCCTGTTACTGTTAACGAACACTCTCCCAGTTCCCTGTTACTGATATCAAACACTCTCCCAGTTCCCTGTTACTGACGTGAAACATTGTCCCTGTTCCCTGTCGGTGTCATCTGACACTCTCCCAGTATCCTGTCACTGTTATCAAACAATCTCCCAGTTCCCTGTCACTGATATCGAACAAACTCACAGTTCCCTGTCACTGATATGGAACAAGCTCACAGTTCTCTTTTACTGATATCGAACAGTGTCCCAGCTCCCTGTTACTGATATCAAACACTCTCCCAGTTCCCTGTTACTGATATCAAACACTCTCCCAGTTCCCTGTTACTGATATCAAACACTCTCCCAGTTCCTTGTTTCTGATGTGAAACATTGTCCCTGTTCCCTCTCGGTGTCATCTGACACTCTCCCAGTATCCTGTCACTGTTATCAAACAATCTCCCAGTTCCCTGTCACTGATATGGAACAAGCTCACAGTTCCCTTTTACTGATATCGAACACACTCCCAGTTCCTGTTGCTGTTATCCAACACACTCCCAGTTTTCTGTTACTGATATCAAGCACTCTCCCATTTTCCTGTTACTGATATCAAACAAACTCCCAATTCCTTGTAATTGTTGTCGATCACTCTCACAGTTCCTTGTGACTGTTATCAAACACTCTCCCACTTGCCTGTTGTGTTAATCGACCCCTCTGCCAGTTCCTGTTACTGTTATCGAACACTCTCCCAGTTCCCTGTTACTGTTATCAAACACTCTCCCAGTTCCCTGTCACTGATATCAAACAATCTCCCAGTTCACTGTCACTGACATCAAACACTCTCCCAGCCCCTTGTAACAGTTGTTGATCACTCTCCCAGTTCCCTATTACACTTATCAGACACTCTTCCAGTTCCCTGTTAATAACGTCGAGCAATCTCCCAGTTCCCTGTTAGTGAAATCGAACACTCTCCCAGTTCCCCGTTACTGATATCAAAAGCACTCCCAGTTCACAGTCACTGATATCAAAGTCTCTCCCAGTTCTCTGTTACTGTTATGAAACAGTCTCCCAGTTCCCTGTTACTGATACCGAACACTCTCCCAGTTCCCTGTCACTGATATCGAACAAGCTTACAATTCCCTTTCACCGATATCGAACAGTCCCCCAGTTCCCTGTTGTGATATCAAAAACTCTCCCAGATCCCTGTCTCAGAGTGAAATATTCTCCCAGTTCCCAGTTACTGATATCGAACACTCTCCCAGTTCCCTGTCAATGATATCAAACACTCTCCCTGTTCCCTGTTACCGATATCAAATAGTCTCCCAGTTCCCTGTCATTGATACGGAACAGACTCTCAGTTCCTTGCTACTGACATCGAACACTCTCACAGTTCCCTGTTACTGATATCAAACACTCTCCCTGTTCCTTTTACAGATATGAAACACTCTTCCAGTTCATTGTTACTGATATCAAACACTCTCTCAGTTCCCTGTCACTGTGATGAGACACTCTCTCAGTTCTCTGGTACTGGAATCGAAAACTATCCCAGTTCCCTGTATTGTTATGAAAGAGTCTCCCAGTTCCCTATTACTGATATCAAACACACTCGCAGTTCCCTGTTAATGCTGTCGAACACACTCCGAGTTCCCTGTTGCTGTTATCAAACACTCTCTACCCGTTTCCTGTTACTGATATCGAACACTCTCCCAGTTACCTGTTACTGATCTCAAATACTCTCCGATTATGTCACTGATATCAAACAATCACCCAGTGCACTGTCACTGACATGAAACACTCTCACAGTCCCTTGTAACAGTTGTCGATCACTCTCCCAGTTCCCTATTACTCTTAACAAACACTCTTCCAGTTCCCTGTTACTAACGTCGAACAATCTCCCAGTTCCTTGTTACTGAAAGCGAACACTCTCCCAGTTCGCTGTTACTGATATCAAATACTCTCCCAGTTCCCTGTCAATGATATCAAACACTCTCCCTGTTCCCTGTTACTGATACCGAACACTCTCCCAGTTCCCTGTTACTGATATCAAACACTTTCCCAGTTCCTTGTTACTGACGTGAAACATTGTCCCTGTTCCCTGTCGGTGTCATCTGAGACTCTCCCAGTATCCTGTCACTGTTATCAAACAATCTCCCAGTTCCCTGTCACTGATATCGAACAAACTCACAGTTCCCTGTCACTGATATGGAACAAGCTCACAGTTCCCTTTTACTGATATCGAACACACTCCCAGTTCCTGTTGCTGTTATCGAACACTCTCTCAGTTTTCTGTTACTGATATTAAACACATTCCCAGTTTCCTATTACTGTAATCTAACACTCTCCCTTTTCCATGTCACTGTTATCAAACATTCTCCCAGTTACCTGTTACTGTCATGAAACAATCTCCCAGTTCACTGTCACTGACATCAACCACTCTCTTAGTTCATTGTCACTGATAACAAACACGCTCCCAGTTCCTAGTAACAGTTGTCGATTACTCTCACGGTTCCGTGTTACTGTTATCAAACACTCTACCAGTTCCACGTTACTGATGTCGAACACTCTCCCTCTTCCCTGTTACAGATGTCAGACACTCTCCTAGATCATTGTACTGAAATCGATAACTCTCCCAGTTCCCTATTACTGTTATCAAACAGTGTTCCAGTTCTCTGTTACTAATGTCGAACAATCTCCCAGTTCCTTGTTATGAAAGCGAACACTCTCCCAGTTCCCTGTTACTGATATCAAACACTCTCCCAGTTCACTGTCACTGATATCAAACCCTCTCCCATTTCCTTGTAACTGTTGTCGATCACTCTCCCACTTCCATATTACTGATATCAAACACTCTCCCAGTTCCCTGTTACTGATATCAACCACACTCCCAGTTCCTTGTTACTGTTATCGAACACACTCCCAGTACCCTGTAGCTGATATCGAAAACTCTCTCAGTTCCCTGTTACTGAAATCAAAAACTCTCCCAGTGCCCTGTTACAGATGCCAGACACTCTCCCAGATCATTGTTACTGAAATCGAATACTCTCCCAGTTCATTGTTACTGATATCAAACACTCTCCCAGTTCCCTGTTACTGATATCGAACAAGCTCACAGTTCCCTGTCACTGATATCGAACAGTGTCCCAGTTCCCTGTTGCTGTTATCGAACACACTCCCAGCTTTCTGTTACTGATATTAAACACATTCCCAGTTCTTTTTTACTGTAATCGAACACTCTCCCTTTTCCATGTCACTGTTATCAAACATTCTCCCAGTTCCCTGTTACTGTTATCAAACACTCTCCCAGTTTGCTGTCACTGATATCAAACTCTCCCCCAGATCCACTTTACTGATATCGGACACTCTCCCAGTTCCTTGTCACTGTGATCAGACGCTCTCTCAGTTCCCTGGTACTGTTATCGAACACACTCCGATTTCATTCTTACTGTTATCGAATACTCCCCCTGTTCCCTGTCACTGATATCAAACAATCTCCCAGTTCACTGTCTCTGACATCAAACATTCTCCCAGTCCCTTGTAACAGTTGTCGATCACTCTCCCAGTTCCATATTACTCTTAAGAAACACTCTTCCAGTTCCCTGTTACTAACGTCAAACAATCTCCCAGTTCCTTGTTGGTGAAAGCCAACACTCTCCCAGTTTCCTTTTACTGTAATCGCACACTCTCCCTTTTCCATGTCACTGTTATCAAACATTCTCCCAGTTCCCTGTTACTGTAATCAAACATCCGCCCAGTTTCCTGTTACTGTGATCAGACACTCTCTCAGTTCCCTGGTACTGGAATCGAAAATTCTCCCAGTTCCCTGTACTGATATGAAACACTCTCCCAGTTCCCTGTTACTGATATCAAACACACTCGCAGTTCCCTGTTACCGTTATCGAACACACTCCCAGATCCTTGTTATTGTTATTATACACTCTGCCAGTTCCCTGCAACTGATATCGAAAACTCTCCCTGTTCCCTGTTACTGATATCAAACTTTCCCCCAGATCCCTGTTACTGATATCAAACACTCTCCCAATTCCTTGTAACTGTTGTCGATCACTCTCACAGTTCCCTGTGACTGTTATCAAACACTCTCCCAGTTGCCTGTTGTGTTAATCGACCCCTCTGCCAGTTCCTGTTACTGTTATTGAACACTCTCCCAGTTCCCTATTACTGATATCAAACGCTCTCCCAGTTCCCTGTTGCTGACCTGAAACATTGCCCCTGTTCCCTGTTGGTGTCATCTGACACTCTCCCAGTATCCTGTCACTGTTATCAAACAATCTCCCAGTTCCCTGTCACTGATATTGAACAAGCTCACAGTTCCCTGTCACTGATATGCAACAAGCTCACAGTTCTCTTTTACGGATATCGAACAGTGTCCCAGTTCCCTGTTACTGATATCAAACACACTCCCAGTTCCCTGTTGCTGTTATCGAACACACTCCCAGTTTTCTG
The DNA here is from genome assembly GCF_030028105.1 of Mobula birostris. Lineage (NCBI taxonomy): Eukaryota > Metazoa > Chordata > Chondrichthyes > Myliobatiformes > Myliobatidae > Mobula > Mobula birostris. The sequence goes on along the minus strand of NC_092402.1, from coordinate 1,706,051 downwards.
TTACTGATATTAAACACATTCCCAGTTCCCTTTTACTGTAATCGAACACTCTCCCTTTTCCATGTCACTGTTATCAAACATTCTCCCAGTTACCTGTTACTGTTATCAAACAATCTCCCAGTTCGCTGTGACTGATATCAAACTCTCCCCCAGAACCATTTTACTGATATCGGACACTCTCCCAGTTCCTTGTCACTGTGATCAGACTCTCCCTCAGTTCCCTGGTACTGATATCAAACACACTACCAATTCACTGATACTGTTATCGAATACTCCCCCTCTTCCCTGTCACTGATATCGAACACTCTCCCAGTTACCTGTTACTGATCTCAAACACTCTCCGTTTATGTCACTGATATCAAACAATCACCCAGTGCACTGTCACTGACATCAAACACTCTCCTAGTCCCTTGTAACAGTTGTCCATCACTCTCCCACTTCCCTATTACTCTTCACAAACACTCTTCCAGTTCCCTGTTACTAACGTCGAACAATCTCCCAGTTCCTTGTTACTGAAAGCGAACACTCTCCCAGTTCGCTGTTACTGATATCAAATACTCTCCCAGTTCCCTGTCAGTGATATCAATCACTCTCCCTGTTCCCTGTTACTGATATCAAACACTCTCCCAGTTCCCTGTTTCTGACGTGAAACATTGTCCCTGTTCCCTGTCGGTGTCATCTGACACTCGCCCAGTATCCTGTCACTGTTATCAAACAATCTCCCAGTTCCCTGTCACTGATATTGAGCAAACTCACAGTTCCCTGTCACTGATATGGAACAAGCTCACAGTTCTCTTTTACTGATATCGAACAGTGTCCCAGTTCCCTGTTACTGATATCAAACACTCTCCCAGTTCCCTGTTACTGTTAACGAACACTCTCCCAGTTCCCTGTTACTGATATCAAACACTCTCCCAGTTCCCTGTTTCTGACGTGAAACATTGTCCCTGTTCCCTGTCGGTGTCATCTGACACTCTCCCAGTATCCTGTCACTGTTATCAAACAATCTCCCAGTTCCCTGTCACTGATATTGAGCAAACTCACAGTTCCCTGTCACTGATATGGAACAAGCTCACAGTTCTCTTTTACTGATATCGAACAGTGTCCTAGTTCCCTGTTACTGATATCAAACACTCTCCCAGTTCCCTGTTACTGTTAACGAACACTCTCCCAGTTCCCTGTTACTGATATCAAACACTCTCCCAGTTCCCTGTTTCTGACGTGAAACATTGTCCCTGTTCCCTGTCGGTGTCATCTGACACTCTCCCAGTATCCTGTCACTGTTATCAAACAATCTCCCAGTTCCCTGTCACTGATATCAATGAAGCTCACAGTTCCCTGTCACTGATATGGAACAAGCTCACAGTTCCCTTTTACTGATATCGAACACACTCCCAGTTCCTGTTGCTGTTATCGAACACTCTCCCAGTTTTCTGTTACTGATATTAAACACATTCCCAGTTTCCTATTACTGTAATCGAACACTCTCCCTTTTCCATGTCACTGTTATCAAACATTCTCCCAGTTACCTGTTACTGTTATCAAATAATCTCCCAGTTCGCTGTGACTGATATCAAACTCTCCCCCAGATCCATTTTACTGATATCGGACACTCTCCCAGTTCCTTGTCACTGTGATCAGACGCTCCCTCAGTTCCCTGGTACTGATATCAAACACACTCCCATTTCACTGTTACTGTTATCGAATACTCGCCCTCTTCCCTGTCACTGATATCGAACACTCTCCCAGTTACCTGTTACTGATCTCAAACACTCTCTGTTTATGTCACTGATATCAAACAATCACCCAGTGCACTGTCACTGACATCAAACACTCTCCCAATCCCTTGTAACAGTTGTCGATCACTCTCCCAGTTCCCTATTACCCTTAACAAACACTCTTCCAGTCCCCTGTTACTAACGTCGAACAATCTCCCAGTTCCTTGTTACTGAAAGCGAACACTCTCCCAGTTCGCTGTTACTGATATCAAATACTCTCCCAGTTCCCTGTCAATGATATCAAACACTCTCCCAGTTCCCTGTTACTGATATCGAACACTCTCCCAGTTCCCTGTTACTGATATGGAACAGACTCTCAGTTCCTTGCTACTGACATCGAACACTCTCACAGTTCCCTGTTACTGATATCAAACACTCTCCCTGTTCCTTTTACAGATATGAAACACTCTTCCAGTTCATTGTTACTGATATCAAACACTCTCCCAGTTCCCTGTTACTGTGATGAGACACTCTCTCAGTTCTCTGGTACTGGAATCGAAAACTATCCCAGTTCCCTGTACTGTTATGAAAGAGTCTCCCAGTTCCCTATTACTGATATCAAACACACTCGCAGTTCCTTGTTAATGCTGTCGAACACACTCCGAGTTCCCTGTTGCTGTTATCAAACACTCTCTACCTGTTTCCTGTTACTGATATCGAACACTCTCCCAGTTACCTGTTACTGATCTCAAATACTCTCCGATTATGTCACTGATATCAAACAATCACCCAGTGCACTGTCACTGACATGAAACACTCTCACAGTCCCTTGTAACAGTTGTCGATCACTCTCCCAGTTCCCTATTACTCTTAACAAACACTCTTCCAGTTCCCTGTTACTAACGTCGAACAATCTCCCAGTTCCTTGTTACTGAAAGCGAACACTCTCCCAGTTCGCTGTTACTGATATCAAATACTCTCCCAGTTCCCTGTCAATGATATCAAACACTCTCCCTGTTCCCTGTTACCGATACCGAACACTCTCCCAGTTCCCTGTTACTGATATCAAACACTTTCCCAGTTCCTTGTTACTGACGTGAAACATTGTCCCTGTTCCCTGTCGGTGTCATCTGAGACTCTCCCAGTATCCTGTCACTGTTATCAAACAATCTCCCAGTTCCCTGTCACTGATATCGAACAAACTCACAGTTCCCTGTCACTGATATGGAACAAGCTCACAGTTCCCTTTTACTGATATCGAACACACTCCCAGTTCCTGTTGCTGTTATCGAACACTCTCTCAGTTTTCTGTTACTGATATTAAACACATTCCCAGTTTCCTATTACTGTAATCGAACACTCTCCCAGTTTCCTGTTACTGACATCAAACAGTCTCCCAGTTCACTGTCACTGATATCAAATCCTCTCCCATTTCCTTGTAACTGCTGTCAATCACTCTCCCAGTTCCCTGTTACTGTTATCAAACACTCTCCCAGTTCCATGTTACTGATGTCGAACACTCTCCTAGTTCCCTGTTACTATTATCGAATACTCTTCCAGTTCCATGTCGCTGTTATCAAACACACTCCCAGTTCCCTGTTACTGATTTCGAACACACTCCCAGTTCCCTGTTACGAACATCAAACACATCCTCATTTCCCTGTTACTGTTATCGAACACTCTCCCTGTTCGCTGTTACAATTATCGAACACACTCCCAGTTTCCTGTTACTGACATCAAACAGTCTCCCAGTTCACTGTCACTGATATCAAATCCTCTCCCATTTCGTTGTAACTGTTGTCGATCACTCTACGAGTTCCCTGTTACTGTTATCAAACACTCTCCCAGTTCCCTGTTACTGATCTCAAACACTCTCCCAATTCCATGTTACTGATGTCGAACACCCTCTCAGTTCCCTGTTACTGAAATTGAACACCCTCCCAGTTCACTGTTACTGATATCAAACCATCTCCCTTTTCCCTGTTACAGATGTCAGACACTCTCCCAGTTCATTGTTACTGAAATTGAACACTCTCACAGCTCATTGTTACTGATATCAAACAGTCTTCCAGTTCTCTGTTACTGTTATGAAACATCCTCCCAGTTCCCTGTTACTGTTGTCAAACGCACTCCCAGTTCCCTGTTATTGATATCGAACACTCTCCCAGTTTCCTGCTACTGATATCAAACACTCTCCCAGTTCACAGTCACTGATATCAAATCCTCTCCCATTTCCTTGTAAATGTTGTCGATCACTCTACAAGTTCCCTGTTACTGTTATCAAACACTCTCCCAGTTCCCTGTTACTGATGCCGAACACTCTCCCAATTACATGTTACTGATGTCGAACACCCTCCTAGTTCCCTGTTACTGTTATCAAACACACTCCCAGTTCCCTGTTACTGATATCAAACTTTCCCCCAGATCCCTGTTACTGATATCGAAGAGTCTCCTAGTTCCCGCTTAACGACATCAAATCCTCGCCCAGTTCCCTGTTACTGACCTCAAACACTCTCTGTTCATTGTCACTGATATCAAACAATCTCTCAGTTCCCTGCCACTGACATCAAACACTCTCCTAGTTCATTGTCACTGATATCAAACACTCTCCCAGTCACTTGTAACTGTATTCGATCACTCTCCCAGTTTCCTGTTACTGTTATCAAACACTCTTCCAGTTCCCTGTTACTAATGTCGAACAATCTCCCAGCTCCCTGTTACTGTTATCGAACACTCTCCCAGTTCCCTGTCACAATTATCAAACAATCTGCAGGTCCCCTGTCACTGTTATCAAATCCTCTCCCATTTCCTTGTAACTGTTGTCGATCACCCTCCCAGGTCCCTGTTACTGTTATCAAACACTCTCCTAATTCCATGTTACTGATGTCGAACACCCTCCAAGTCCCTTGTAACTGAAATTGAACACTCTCCCAGTTCACTGTTACTGACATCAAACCATCTCCCTTTTCCGTGTTACAGATGTCAGACACTCTCCCAGCTCATTGTTACTGAAATTGAACACTCTCGCAGTTCATTGTTACTGATATCAAACAGTCTCCCAGTTCTCTGTTACTGTTATGAAACATTCTCCCAGTTCCCTGTTACTGTTGTCAAACACACTCACAGTTCCCTGTTATTGATATCAAACACTCTCCCAGTTTCCTGCTACTGATATCAAACACTTTCCCAGTTCACAGTCACTGATATCAAGCACTCTCCCAGTTCCGGGTAGCAGTTGTCGATCACTCTGCCAGTTCCCTGTTACAGTTATGAAACACTCACCCAGTTCCATGTTACTGATGTCGAATACTCTCCTAGTTCGCTGTTACTGTTATCGAATATTCTTCCAGTTCCATGTCGCTGTTATCAAACACACTCCCAGTTCCCTGTTACTGATTTCGAACACACCCCCAGTTCTCTGTTACATTTATCGAACACACTCCTAGTTCCCTGTTACAGTTATCGAACACTCTCCCAGTTTCCTGTTACTGACATAAAACACACTCCCAGTTCACTGTCACTGATATCAAATCCTCTCCCATTTCCTTGTAACTGTTGTAGATCACTCTACGAGTTCCCTGTTACTGTTATCAAACACTCTGCCAGTTCCCTGTTAATGATCTCAAACACTCTCCCAATTATATGTTACTGATGTCGAACACTGTCCTAGTTCCCTGTTACTGTTATCGAATACACTTCCAGGCCCATGTCGCTGTTATCGAACACTCTCCCAGTTCACTGCTACTGATATCAAACCCTCTCCCTTCTCTCTGTTACAGATGTCAGACACTCTCCCAGTTCATTGTTACTGAAATTGAACACTCTCACAGTTCATTGTTACTGATTTCAAATACTCTCCCAGTTCCCTGTACTGATATGAAACATCTTCCCAGTTCCCTGTTACTGTTATAAAACACACTCACAGTTCCCTGTTACTTATTTCAAACACTCTCCCAGTTTCCTGTTACTGATATCAAACACTTTCCCAGTTCACTGTCACTGACATCAAACACTCTCCCAGCCCCTTGTAACAGTTGTTGATCACTCTCCCAGTTCCCTATTACACTTATCAGACACTCTTCCAGTTCCCTGTTAATAACGTCGAGCAATCTCCCAGTTCCCTGTTAGTGAAATCGAACACTCTCCCAGTTCCCCGTTACTGATATCAAAAGCACTCCCAGTTCACAGTCACTGATATCAAAGTCTCTCCCAGTTCTCTGTTACTGTTATGAAACAGTCTCCCAGTTCCCTGTTACTGATACCGAACACTCTCCCAGTTCCCTGTCACTGATATCGAACAAGCTTACAATTCCCTTTCACCGATATCGAACAGTCCCCCAGTTCCCTGTTGTGATATCAAAAACTCTCCCAGATCCCTGTCTCAGAGTGAAATATTCTCCCAGTTCCCAGTTACTGATATCGAACACTCTCCCAGTTCCCTGTTACCGATATCAAATAGTCTCCCAGTTCCCTGTCATTGATACGGAACAGACTCTCAGTTCCTTGCTACTGACATCGAACACTCTCACAGTTCCCTGTTACTGATATCAAACACTCTCCCTGTTCCTTTTACAGATATGAAACACTCTTCCAGTTCATTGTTACTGATATCAAACACTCTCCCAGTTCCCTGTTACTGTGATGAGACACTCTCTCAGTTCTCTGGTACTGGAATCGAAAACTATCCCAGTTCCCTGTACTGTTATGAAAGAGTCTCCCAGTTCCCTATTACTGATATCAAACACACTCGCAGTTCCTTGTTAATGCTGTCGAACACACTCCGAGTTCCCTGTTGCTGTTATCAAACACTCTCTACCTGTTTCCTGTTACTGATATCGAACACTCTCCCAGTTACCTGTTACTGATCTCAAATACTCTCCGATTATGTCACTGATATCAAACAATCACCCAGTGCACTGTCACTGACATGAAACACTCTCACAGTCCCTTGTAACAGTTGTCGATCACTCTCCCAGTTCCCTATTACTCTTAACAAACACTCTTCCAGTTCCCTGTTACTAACGTCGAACAATCTCCCAGTTCCTTGTTACTGAAAGCGAACACTCTCCCAGTTCGCTGTTACTGATATCAAATACTCTCCCAGTTCCCTGTCAATGATATCAAACACTCTCCCTGTTCCCTGTTACCGATACCGAACACTCTCCCAGTTCCCTGTTACTGATATCAAACACTTTCCCAGTTCCTTGTTACTGACGTGAAACATTGTCCCTGTTCCCTGTCGGTGTCATCTGAGACTCTCCCAGTATCCTGTCACTGTTATCAAACAATCTCCCAGTTCCCTGTCACTGATATCGAACAAACTCACAGTTCCCTGTCACTGATATGGAACAAGCTCACAGTTCCCTTTTACTGATATCGAACACACTCCCAGTTCCTGTTGCTGTTATCGAACACTCTCTCAGTTTTCTGTTACTGATATTAAACACATTCCCAGTTTCCTATTACTGTAATCGAACACTCTCCCAGTTTCCTGTTACTGACATCAAACAGTCTCCCAGTTCACTGTCACTGATATCAAATCCTCTCCCATTTCCTTGTAACTGCTGTCGATCACTCTCCCAGTTCCCTGTTACTGTTATCAAACACTCTCCCAGTTCCATGTTACTGATGTCGAACACTCTCCTAGTTCCCTGTTCCTGCTATCGAATACTCTTCCAGTTCCATGTCACTGTTATCAAACACAATGCCAGTTCCCTGTTACTGATATCGAAAACTCTCCCTGTTCCCTGTTACTGTTATCGAACACTCTCCCAGTTTCCTGTTACTGACAGGAAACACTCTCCCAGTTCACTGTCTCTGATATCAAATCCTCTCCCATTTCCTTGTAACTGTTGTCGATCACTCTGCCAGTTCCGTTAATGTTATCAAACACCCTCCCAGTTCCATGTTACTGATGTCGAACACTCTCCTCGTTCCCTGTTACTGTTATCGAATACTCTTCCAGTTCCATGTCACTGTTATCAAACACAATCCCAGTTCCCTTTTACTGATATCAAAAACTCTCCCTGTTCCCTGTTACTGATATCGAACACTCTCCCAGTTCAATGTTAATGATATCAAACCCTCCCCCTTTTCCCTGTTACAGATGTCAGACACTCTCCCAGTTCATTGTTACTGAAATTGAACACTCTCACAGTTCATTATTACTGATTTCGAACACACTCCCAGTTCCACTTTACTGACATCAAACACATCCCCAGTTCCCTGTTACTGTTATCGAACACTCTCCCAGTTCCCTGATACAATTATCGAACACTCTCCCAGTTTCCTGTTACTGACATCTAACAGTCTCCCAGTTCACTGTCACTGATATCAAATCCTCCCCCATTTCCTTGTAACTGTTGTCGATCACTCTCCCACTTCCCTATTACTGATATCAAACAATCTCCCAGTTCCCTGTTACTGATATCAACCACACTCCCAGTTCATTGTTACTGTTATCGAACACACTGCCAGTACCCTGTGACTGATATCGAAAACTCTCCCAGTTCCCTGTTACAGATGTCAGACACTCTCCCAGTTCATTTTTACTGAAATTGAACACTCTCACAGTTCATTGCTACTGATTTCGAACACATTCCCAGTTCCCTGTTACTGATATCAAACACATCCCCAGTTCCCTGTTACTGTTATCGAACACTCTCCCAGTTCCCTGTTACAATTATCGAACACTATCCCAGTTTCCTGTTACTGACATGAAACAATCTCTTAGTTCACTGTCACTGATATCAAATCCTCTCCCATTTCCTTGTAACTGTTGTCGATCACTCTACGAGTTCCCTGTTACTGTTATCAAACACTCCCCCAGTTCCCTGTTACTGATCTCAAACACTCTCCTAATTACATGTTACTCAGTCGAACACTCTCCTAGTTCCCTATTACTGTTACCGAATACTCTTCCAGTTCCATGTCGCTGTTATCAAACACAATCCCAGTTCCCTGTTACTGATATCGCAAACTCTCCCAGTTCCCTGTTACTGTTGTCAAACACTCCCCCAGTTCCCTGTTACTGATCTCAAACACTCTCCTAATTACATGTTAATGATTTTGAACACTCTCCTAGTTCCCTGTTACTGTTATTGAATACTCTCCCAGTTTCTTGTTACTGACACGAAACACTCTCACAGTTCACTGTCTCTGATATCAAATCCTCTCCCATTTGCTTGGAACTGTTGTCGATCACTCTCCCAGTTCCGTTACTGTTATCAAACACTCTCCCAGTTCCATGTTACTGATGTCGAACACTCTCCTAGTTCCCTGTTACTGTTATCGAATACTCTTCCAATTCCATGTCCTGTTATCAAACACAAACCCAGTTGCCTGTTACTGATATCAAAAACTCTCCCTGTTCCCTGTTACTGATATCAAACACTCTCCCAGTTCACTGTTACAGATATCAAACCCTCTCCCTTTTCCCTGTTACAGATGTCAGACACTTTCCCAGTTCATTGTTACTGAAATTGAACACTCTCACAGTTCATTGTTACTGATTTCGAACACTCTCCCAGTTCCCTGTTACTGATATCAAATACATCCCCAGTTCCCTGTTACTGTTATCGAACACTCTCCCAGTTGCCTGTTACAATTATCGAACACTCTCCCAGTTTCCTGTTACTGACATCAAACACTCTCCCAGTTCACTGCCACTGATATCAAATCCTCTCCCATTTCCTTGTAACTGTTGTTAATCACTCTAGAAGTTCCCTGTTACTGTTATCAAACACTCTCCCAGTTCCCTGTTACTGATGCCGAACACTCTCCCAATTACATGTTACTGATGTCGAACACCCTCCTAGTTCCCTGTTACTGTTATCAAACACACTCCCAGATCCCTGTTACTGATATCAAGGAGTCTCCTAGTTCCCGCTTAACGACATCGAATCCTCGCCCAGTTTCCTGTTACTGACCTCAAACACTCTCTGTTCACTGTCACAGATATCAAACAATCTCTCAGTTCCCTGCCACTGACATCAAACAATCTCCTAGTTCATTGTCACTGATATCAAACACACTCCCAGTCATTTGTAACTGTATTCGACCACTCTCCCAGTTCCCTGTTACTGTTATCAAACACTCTCCCAATTCTATGTTACTGATGTCGAACACCCTCCCAGTTCCCTGTTACTGAAATTGAACACTCTCCCAGTTGATTGTTACTGATATCAAACAGTCTCCCAGTTCTCTGTTACGGTTATGAAACATCCTCCCAGTTCCCTGTTAATGTTGTCAAACACACTCCCAGATCCCTGTTATTGATATCGAACACTCTCCCAGTTTCCTGCTACTGATATCAAACACTTCCCCAGTTCACAGTCACTGATATCAAGCACTCTCCCAGTTCCTTGTAGCAGTTGTCAATCACTCTCCCAGTTCCCTGTTACTGTTATCAAACACTCTCCCAGTTCCATGTTACTGATGTCGAACACTCTCCTAGTTCCCTGTTACTATTATCGAATACTCTTCCAGTTCCATGTCGCTGTTATCAAACACACTCCCAGTTCCCTGTTACTGATTTCGAACACACTCCCAGTTCCCTGTTACGAACATCAAACACATCCTCATTTCCCTGTTACTGTTATCGAACACTCTCCCTGTTCGCTGTTACAATTATCGAACACACTCCCAGTTTCCTGTTACTGACATCAAACAGTCTCCCAGTTCACTGTCACTGATATCAAATCCTCTCCCATTTCGTTGTAACTGTTGTCGATCACTCTACGAGTTCCCTGTTACTGTTATCAAACACTCTCCCAGTTCCCTGTTACTGATCTCAAACACTCTCCCAATTCCATGTTACTGATGTCGAACACCCTCTCAGTTCCCTGTTACTGAAATTGAACACCCTCCCAGTTCACTGTTACTGATATCAAACCATCTCCCTTTTCCCTGTTACAGATGTCAGACACTCTCCCAGTTCATTGTTACTGAAATTGAACACTCTCACAGCTCATTGTTACTGATATCAAACAGTCTTCCAGTTCTCTGTTACTGTTATGAAACATCCTCCCAGTTCCCTGTTACTGTTGTCAAACGCACTCCCAGTTCCCTGTTATTGATATCGAACACTCTCCCAGTTTCCTGCTACTGATATCAAACACTCTCCCAGTTCACAGTCACTGATATCAAATCCTCTCCCATTTCCTTGTAAATGTTGTCGATCACTCTACAAGTTCCCTGTTACTGTTATCAAACACTCTCCCAGTTCCCTGTTACTGATGCCGAACACTCTCCCAATTACATGTTACTGATGTCGAACACCCTCCTAGTTCCCTGTTACTGTTATCAAACACACTCCCAGTTCCCTGTTACTGATATCAAACTTTCCCCCAGATCCCTGTTACTGATATCGAAGAGTCTCCTAGTTCCCGCTTAACGACATCAAATCCTCGCCCAGTTCCCTGTTACTGACCTCAAACACTCTCTGTTCATTGTCACTGATATCAAACAATCTCTCAGTTCCCTGCCACTGACATCAAACACTCTCCTAGTTCATTGTCACTGATATCAAACACTCTCCCAGTCACTTGTAACTGTATTCGATCACTCTCCCAGTTTCCTGTTACTGTTATCAAACACTCTTCCAGTTCCCTGTTACTAATGTCGAACAATCTCCCAGCTCCCTGTTACTGTTATCGAACACTCTCCCAGTTCCCTGTCACAATTATCAAACAATCTGCAGGTCCCCTGTCACTGTTATCAAATCCTCTCCCATTTCCTTGTAACTGTTGTCGATCACCCTCCCAGGTCCCTGTTACTGTTATCAAACACTCTCCTAATTCCATGTTACTGATGTCGAACACCCTCCAAGTCCCTTGTAACTGAAATTGAACACTCTCCCAGTTCACTGTTACTGACATCAAACCATCTCCCTTTTCCGTGTTACAGATGTCAGACACTCTCCCAGCTCATTGTTACTGAAATTGAACACTCTCGCAGTTCATTGTTACTGATATCAAACAGTCTCCCAGTTCTCTGTTACTGTTATGAAACATTCTCCCAGTTCCCTGTTACTGTTGTCAAACACACTCACAGTTCCCTGTTATTGATATCAAACACTCTCCCAGTTTCCTGCTACTGATATCAAACACTTTCCCAGTTCACAGTCACTGATATCAAGCACTCTCCCAGTTCCGGGTAGCAGTTGTCGATCACTCTGCCAGTTCCCTGTTACAGTTATGAAACACTCACCCAGTTCCATGTTACTGATGTCGAATACTCTCCTAGTTCGCTGTTACTGTTATCGAATATTCTTCCAGTTCCATGTCGCTGTTATCAAACACACTCCCAGTTCCCTGTTACTGATTTCGAACACACCCCCAGTTCTCTGTTACATTTATCGAACACACTCCTAGTTCCCTGTTACAGTTATCGAACACTCTCCCAGTTTCCTGTTACTGACATAAAACACACTCCCAGTTCACTGTCACTGATATCAAATCCTCTCCCATTTCCTTGTAACTGTTGTAGATCACTCTACGAGTTCCCTGTTACTGTTATCAAACACTCTGCCAGTTCCCTGTTAATGATCTCAAACACTCTCCCAATTATATGTTACTGATGTCGAACACTGTCCTAGTTCCCTGTTACTGTTATCGAATACACTTCCAGGCCCATGTCGCTGTTATCGAACACTCTCCCAGTTCACTGCTACTGATATCAAACCCTCTCCCTTCTCTCTGTTACAGATGTCAGACACTCTCCCAGTTCATTGTTACTGAAATTGAACACTCTCACAGTTCATTGTTACTGATTTCAAATACTCTCCCAGTTCCCTGTACTGATATGAAACATCTTCCCAGTTCCCTGTTACTGTTATAAAACACACTCACAGTTCCCTGTTACTTATTTCAAACACTCTCCCAGTTTCCTGTTACTGATATCAAACACTTTCCCAGTTCACTGTCACTGACATCAAACACTCTCCCAGCCCCTTGTAACAGTTGTTGATCACTCTCCCAGTTCCCTATTACACTTATCAGACACTCTTCCAGTTCCCTGTTAATAACGTCGAGCAATCTCCCAGTTCCCTGTTAGTGAAATCGAACACTCTCCCAGTTCCCCGTTACTGATATCAAAAGCACTCCCAGTTCACAGTCACTGATATCAAAGTCTCTCCCAGTTCTCTGTTACTGTTATGAAACAGTCTCCCAGTTCCCTGTTACTGATACCGAACACTCTCCCAGTTCCCTGTCACTGATATCGAACAAGCTTACAATTCCCTTTCACCGATATCGAACAGTCCCCCAGTTCCCTGTTGTGATATCAAAAACTCTCCCAGATCCCTGTCTCAGAGTGAAATATTCTCCCAGTTCCCAGTTACTGATATCGAACACTCTCCCAGTTCCCTGTTACCGATATCAAATAGTCTCCCAGTTCCCTGTCATTGATACGGAACAGACTCTCAGTTCCTTGCTACTGACATCGAACACTCTCACAGTTCCCTGTTACTGATATCAAACACTCTCCCTGTTCCTTTTACAGATATGAAACACTCTTCCAGTTCATTGTTACTGATATCAAACACTCTCCCAGTTCCCTGTTACTGTGATGAGACACTCTCTCAGTTCTCTGGTACTGGAATCGAAAACTATCCCAGTTCCCTGTACTGTTATGAAAGAGTCTCCCAGTTCCCTATTACTGATATCAAACACACTCGCAGTTCCTTGTTAATGCTGTCGAACACACTCCGAGTTCCCTGTTGCTGTTATCAAACACTCTCTACCTGTTTCCTGTTACTGATATCGAACACTCTCCCAGTTACCTGTTACTGATCTCAAATACTCTCCGATTATGTCACTGATATCAAACAATCACCCAGTGCACTGTCACTGACATGAAACACTCTCACAGTCCCTTGTAACAGTTGTCGATCACTCTCCCAGTTCCCTATTACTCTTAACAAACACTCTTCCAGTTCCCTGTTACTAACGTCGAACAATCTCCCAGTTCCTTGTTACTGAAAGCGAACACTCTCCCAGTTCGCTGTTACTGATATCAAATACTCTCCCAGTTCCCTGTCAATGATATCAAACACTCTCCCTGTTCCCTGTTACCGATACCGAACACTCTCCCAGTTCCCTGTTACTGATATCAAACACTTTCCCAGTTCCTTGTTACTGACGTGAAACATTGTCCCTGTTCCCTGTCGGTGTCATCTGAGACTCTCCCAGTATCCTGTCACTGTTATCAAACAATCTCCCAGTTCCCTGTCACTGATATCGAACAAACTCACAGTTCCCTGTCACTGATATGGAACAAGCTCACAGTTCCCTTTTACTGATATCGAACACACTCCCAGTTCCTGTTGCTGTTATCGAACACTCTCTCAGTTTTCTGTTACTGATATTAAACACATTCCCAGTTTCCTATTACTGTAATCGAACACTCTCCCAGTTTCCTGTTACTGACATCAAACAGTCTCCCAGTTCACTGTCACTGATATCAAATCCTCTCCCATTTCCTTGTAACTGCTGTCGATCACTCTCCCAGTTCCCTGTTACTGTTATCAAACACTCTCCCAGTTCCATGTTACTGATGTCGAACACTCTCCTAGTTCCCTGTTCCTGCTATCGAATACTCTTCCAGTTCCATGTCACTGTTATCAAACACAATGCCAGTTCCCTGTTACTGATATCGAAAACTCTCCCTGTTCCCTGTTACTGTTATCGAACACTCTCCCAGTTTCCTGTTACTGACAGGAAACACTCTCCCAGTTCACTGTCTCTGATATCAAATCCTCTCCCATTTCCTTGTAACTGTTGTCGATCACTCTGCCAGTTCCGTTAATGTTATCAAACACCCTCCCAGTTCCATGTTACTGATGTCGAACACTCTCCTCGTTCCCTGTTACTGTTATCGAATACTCTTCCAGTTCCATGTCACTGTTATCAAACACAATCCCAGTTCCCTTTTACTGATATCAAAAACTCTCCCTGTTCCCTGTTACTGATATCGAACACTCTCCCAGTTCAATGTTAATGATATCAAACCCTCCCCCTTTTCCCTGTTACAGATGTCAGACACTCTCCCAGTTCATTGTTACTGAAATTGAACACTCTCACAGTTCATTATTACTGATTTCGAACACACTCCCAGTTCCACTTTACTGACATCAAACACATCCCCAGTTCCCTGTTACTGTTATCGAACACTCTCCCAGTTCCCTGATACAATTATCGAACACTCTCCCAGTTTCCTGTTACTGACATCTAACAGTCTCCCAGTTCACTGTCACTGATATCAAATCCTCCCCCATTTCCTTGTAACTGTTGTCGATCACTCTCCCACTTCCCTATTACTGATATCAAACAATCTCCCAGTTCCCTGTTACTGATATCAACCACACTCCCAGTTCATTGTTACTGTTATCGAACACACTGCCAGTACCCTGTGACTGATATCGAAAACTCTCCCAGTTCCCTGTTACAGATGTCAGACACTCTCCCAGTTCATTTTTACTGAAATTGAACACTCTCACAGTTCATTGCTACTGATTTCGAACACATTCCCAGTTCCCTGTTACTGTTATCGAACACTCTCCCAGTTGCCTGTTACAATTATCGAACACTCTCCCAGTTTCCTGTTACTGACATCAAACAGTCTCCCAGTTCACTGTCACTGATATCAAATCCTCTCCCATTTCCTTGTAACTGTTGTTAATCACTCTAGAAGTTCCCTGTTACTGTTATCAAACACTCTCCCAGTTCCCTGTTACTGATGCCGAACACTCTCCCAATTACATGTTACTGATGTCGAACACCCTCCTAGTTCCCTGTTACTGTTATCAAACACACTCCCAGATCCCTGTTACTGATATCAAGGAGTCTCCTAGTTCCCGCTTAACGACATCGAATCCTCGCCCAGTTTCCTGTTACTGACCTCAAACACTCTCTGTTCACTGTCACAGATATCAAACAATCTCTCAGTTCCCTGCCACTGACATCAAACAATCTCCTAGTTCATTGTCACTGATATCAAACACACTCCCAGTCATTTGTAACTGTATTCGATCACT
This sequence comes from Mobula birostris, assembly GCF_030028105.1. Taxonomy (NCBI): domain Eukaryota; kingdom Metazoa; phylum Chordata; class Chondrichthyes; order Myliobatiformes; family Myliobatidae; genus Mobula; species Mobula birostris. Next base: position 1,690,298 of record NC_092402.1, on the reverse strand, counting down.
CTCCCAGTTCCCTGTTACTGTTATCAAACACTCTCCCAATTCTATGTTACTGATGTCGAACACCCTCCCAGTTCCCTGTTACTGAAATTGAACACTCTCCCAGTTGATTGTTACTGATATCAAACAGTCTCCCAGTTCTCTGTTACGGTTATGAAACATCCTCCCAGTTCCCTGTTAATGTTGTCAAACACACTCCCAGATCCCTGTTATTGATATCGAACACTCTCCCAGTTTCCTGCTACTGATATCAAACACTTCCCCAGTTCACAGTCACTGATATCAAGCACTCTCCCAGTTCCTTGTAGCAGTTGTCAATCACTCTCCCAGTTCCCTGTTACTGTTATCAAACACTCTCCCAGTTCCATGTTACTGATGTCGAACACTCTCCTAGTTCCCTGTTACTATTATCGAATACTCTTCCAGTTCCATGTCGCTGTTATCAAACACACTCCCAGTTCCCTGTTACTGATTTCGAACACACTCCCAGTTCCCTGTTACGAACATCAAACACATCCTCATTTCCCTGTTACTGTTATCGAACACTCTCCCTGTTCGCTGTTACAATTATCGAACACACTCCCAGTTTCCTGTTACTGACATCAAACAGTCTCCCAGTTCACTGTCACTGATATCAAATCCTCTCCCATTTCGTTGTAACTGTTGTCGATCACTCTACGAGTTCCCTGTTACTGTTATCAAACACTCTCCCAGTTCCCTGTTACTGATCTCAAACACTCTCCCAATTCCATGTTACTGATGTCGAACACCCTCTCAGTTCCCTGTTACTGAAATTGAACACCCTCCCAGTTCACTGTTACTGATATCAAACCATCTCCCTTTTCCCTGTTACAGATGTCAGACACTCTCCCAGCTCATTGTTACTGAAATTGAACACTCTCACAGCTCATTGTTACTGATATCAAACAGTCTTCCAGTTCTCTGTTACTGTTATGAAACATCCTCCCAGTTCCCTGTTACTGTTGTCAAACGCACTCCCAGTTCCCTGTTATTGATATCGAACACTCTCCCAGTTTCCTGCTACTGATATCAAACACTCTCCCAGTTCACAGTCACTGATATCAAATCCTCTCCCATTTCCTTGTAAATGTTGTCGATCACTCTACAAGTTCCCTGTTACTGTTATCAAACACTCTCCCAGTTCCCTGTTACTGATGCCGAACACTCTCCCAATTACATGTTACTGATGTCGAACACCCTCCTAGTTCCCTGTTACTGTTATCAAACACACTCCCAGTTCCCTGTTACTGATATCAAACTTTCCCCCAGATCCCTGTGACTGATATCGAAAACTCTCCCAGTTCCCTGTTACAGATGTCAGACACTCTCCCAGTTCATTTTTACTGAAATTGAACACTCTCACAGTTCATTGCTACTGATTTCGAACACATTCCCAGTTCCCTGTTACTGTTATCGAACACTCTCCCAGTTGCCTGTTACAATTATCGAACACTCTCCCAGTTTCCTGTTACTGACATCAAACAGTCTCCCAGTTCACTGTCACTGATATCAAATCCTCTCCCATTTCCTTGTAACTGTTGTTAATCACTCTAGAAGTTCCCTGTTACTGTTATCAAACACTCTCCCAGTTCCCTGTTACTGATGCCGAACACTCTCCCAATTACATGTTACTGATGTCGAACACCCTCCTAGTTCCCTGTTACTGTTATCAAACACACTCCCAGATCCCTGTTACTGATATCAAGGAGTCTCCTAGTTCCCGCTTAACGACATCGAATCCTCGCCCAGTTTCCTGTTACTGACCTCAAACACTCTCTGTTCACTGTCACAGATATCAAACAATCTCTCAGTTCCCTGCCACTGACATCAAACAATCTCCTAGTTCATTGTCACTGATATCAAACACACTCCCAGTCATTTGTAACTGTATTCGATCACTCTCCCAGTTCCCTGTTACTGTTATCAAACACTCTCCCAATTCTATGTTACTGATGTCGAACACCCTCCCAGTTCCCTGTTACTGAAATTGAACACTCTCCCAGTTGATTGTTACTGATATCAAACAGTCTCCCAGTTCTCTGTTACGGTTATGAAACATCCTCCCAGTTCCCTGTTAATGTTGTCAAACACACTCCCAGATCCCTGTTATTGATATCGAACACTCTCCCAGTTTCCTGCTACTGATATCAAACACTTCCCCAGTTCACAGTCACTGATATCAAGCACTCTCCCAGTTCCTTGTAGCAGTTGTCAATCACTCTCCCAGTTCCATGTTACTGATGTCGAACACTCTCCCAGTTCCCTGTTACTGATTTCGAACACACTCCCAGTTCCCTGTTACGAACATCAAACACATCCTCATTTCCCTGTTACTGTTATCGAACACTCTCCCTGTTCGCTGTTACAATTATCGAACACACTCCCAGTTTCCTGTTACTGACATCAAACAGTCTCCCAGTTCACTGTCACTGATATCAAATCCTCTCCCATTTCGTTGTAACTGTTGTCGATCACTCTACGAGTTCCCTGTTACTGTTATCAAACACTCTCCCAGTTCCCTGTTACTGATCTCAAACACTCTCCCAATTGCATGTTACTGATGTCGAACACCCTCTCAGTTCCCTGTTACTGAAATTGAACACCCTCCCAGTTCACTGTTACTGATATCAAACCATCTCCCTTTTCCCTGTTACAGATGTCAGACACTCTCCCAGCTCATTGTTACTGAAATTGAACACTCTCACAGCTCATTGTTACTGATATCAAACAGTCTTCCAGTTCTCTGTTACTGTTATGAAACATCCTCCCAGTTCCCTGTTACTGTTGTCAAACGCACTCCCAGTTCCCTGTTATTGATATCGAACACTCTCCCAGTTTCCTGCTACTGATATCAAACACTCTCCCAGTTCACAGTCACTGATATCAAATCCTCTCCCATTTCCTTGTAAATGTTGTCGATCACTCTACAAGTTCCCTGTTACTGTTATCAAACACTCTCCCAGTTCCCTGTTACTGATGCCGAACACTCTCCCAATTACATGTTACTGATGTCGAACACCCTCCTAGTTCCCTGTTACTGTTATCAAACACACTCCCAGTTCCCTGTTACTGATATCAAACTTTCCCCCAGATCCCTGTGACTGATATCGAAAACTCTCCCAGTTCCCTGTTACAGATGTCAGACACTCTCCCAGTTCATTTTTACTGAAATTGAACACTCTCACAGTTCATTGCTACTGATTTCGAACACATTCCCAGTTCCCTGTTACTGTTATCGAACACTCTCCCAGTTGCCTGTTACAATTATCGAACACTCTCCCAGTTTCCTGTTACTGACATCAAACAGTCTCCCAGTTCACTGTCACTGATATCAAATCCTCTCCCATTTCCTTGTAACTGTTGTTAATCACTCTAGAAGTTCCCTGTTACTGTTATCAAACACTCTCCCAGTTCCCTGTTACTGATGCCGAACACTCTCCCAATTACATGTTACTGATGTCGAACACCCTCCTAGTTCCCTGTTACTGTTATCAAACACACTCCCAGATCCCTGTTACTGATATCAAGGAGTCTCCTAGTTCCCGCTTAACGACATCGAATCCTCGCCCAGTTTCCTGTTACTGACCTCAAACACTCTCTGTTCACTGTCACAGATATCAAACAATCTCTCAGTTCCCTGCCACTGACATCAAACAATCTCCTAGTTCATTGTCACTGATATCAAACACACTCCCAGTCATTTGTAACTGTATTCGATCACTCTCCCAGTTCCCTGTTACTGTTATCAAACACTCTCCCAATTCTATGTTACTGATGTCGAACACCCTCCCAGTTCCCTGTTACTGAAATTGAACACTCTCCCAGTTGATTGTTACTGATATCAAACAGTCTCCCAGTTCTCTGTTACGGTTATGAAACATCCTCCCAGTTCCCTGTTAATGTTGTCAAACACACTCCCAGATCCCTGTTATTGATATCGAACACTCTCCCAGTTTCCTGCTACTGATATCAAACACTTCCCCAGTTCACAGTCACTGATATCAAGCACTCTCCCAGTTCCTTGTAGCAGTTGTCAATCACTCTCCCAGTTCCCTGTTACTGTTATCAAACACTCTCCCAGTTCCATGTTACTGATGTCGAACACTCTCCTAGTTCCCTGTTACTATTATCGAATACTCTTCCAGTTCCATGTCGCTGTTATCAAACACACTCCCAGTTCCCTGTTACTGATTTCGAACACACTCCCAGTTCCCTGTTACGAACATCAAACACATCCTCATTTCCCTGTTACTGTTATCGAACACTCTCCCTGTTCGCTGTTACAATTATCGAACACACTCCCAGTTTCCTGTTACTGACATCAAACAGTCTCCCAGTTCACTGTCACTGATATCAAATCCTCTCCCATTTCGTTGTAACTGTTGTCGATCACTCTACGAGTTCCCTGTTACTGTTATCAAACACTCTCCCAGTTCCCTGTTACTGATCTCAAACACTCTCCCAATTCCATGTTACTGATGTCGAACACCCTCTCAGTTCCCTGTTACTGAAATTGAACACCCTCCCAGTTCACTGTTACTGATATCAAACCATCTCCCTTTTCCCTGTTACAGATGTCAGACACTCTCCCAGCTCATTGTTACTGAAATTGAACACTCTCACAGCTCATTGTTACTGATATCAAACAGTCTTCCAGTTCTCTGTTACTGTTATGAAACATCCTCCCAGTTCCCTGTTACTGTTGTCAAACGCACTCCCAGTTCCCTGTTATTGATATCGAACACTCTCCCAGTTTCCTGCTACTGATATCAAACACTCTCCCAGTTCACAGTCACTGATATCAAATCCTCTCCCATTTCCTTGTAAATGTTGTCGATCACTCTACAAGTTCCCTGTTACTGTTATCAAACACTCTCCCAGTTCCCTGTTACTGATGCCGAACACTCTCCCAATTACATGTTACTGATGTCGAACACCCTCCTAGTTCCCTGTTACTGTTATCAAACACACTCCCAGTTCCCTGTTACTGATATCAAACTTTCCCCCAGATCCCTGTTACTGATATCGAAGAGTCTCCTAGTTCCCGCTTAACGACATCAAATCCTCGCCCAGTTCCCTGTTACTGACCTCAAACACTCTCTGTTCATTGTCACTGATATCAAACAATCTCTCAGTTCCCTGCCACTGACATCAAACACTCTCCTAGTTCATTGTCACTGATATCAAACACTCTCCCAGTCACTTGTAACTGTATTCGATCACTCTCCCAGTTTCCTGTTACTGTTATCAAACACTCTTCCAGTTCCCTGTTACTAATGTCGAACAATCTCCCAGCTCCCTGTTACTGTTATCGAACACTCTCCCAGTTCCCTGTCACAATTATCAAACAATCTGCAGGTCCCCTGTCACTGTTATCAAATCCTCTCCCATTTCCTTGTAACTGTTGTCGATCACTCTCCCAGGTCCCTGTTACTGTTATCAAACACTCTCCTAATTCCATGTTACTGATGTCGAACACCCTCCAAGTCCCTTGTAACTGAAATTGAACACTCTCCCAGTTCACTGTTACTGACATCAAACCATCTCCCTTTTCCGTGTTACAGATGTCAGACACTCTCCCAGCTCATTGTTACTGAAATTGAACACTCTCGCAGTTCATTGTTACTGATATCAAACAGTCTCCCAGTTCTCTGTTACTGTTATAAAACAACCTCCCAGTTCCCTGTTACTGTTGTGAAACACACTCCCAGTTCCCTGTTATTGATATCAAACACTCTCCCAGTTTCCTGCTACTGATATCAAACACTTTCCCAGTTCACAGTCACTGATATCAAGCACTCTCCCAGTTCCGGGTAGCAGTTGTCGATCACTCTGCCAGTTCCCTGTTACAGTTATGAAACACTCACCCAGTTCCATGTTACTGATGTCGAATACTCTCCTAGTTCGCTGTTACTGTTATCGAATATTCTTCCAGTTCCATGTCGCTGTTATCAAACACACTCCCAGTTCTCTGTTACTGATTTCGAACACACCCCCAGTTCTCTGTTACATTTATCGAACACACTCCTAGTTCCCTGTTACAGTTATCGAACACTCTCCCAGTTTCCTGTTACTGACATAAAACACACTCCCAGTTCACTGTCACTGATATCAAATCCTCTCCCATTTCCTTGTAACTGTTGTAGATCACTCTACGAGTTCCCTGTTACTGTTATCAAACACTCTGCCAGTTCCCTGTTAATGATCTCAAACACTCTCCCAATTATATGTTACTGATGTCGAACACTGTCCTAGTTCCCTGTTACTGTTATCGAATACACTTCCAGGCCCATGTCGCTGTTATCGAACACTCTCCCAGTTCACTGCTACTGATATCAAACCCTCTCCCTTCTCTCTGTTACAGATGTCAGACACTCTCCCAGTTCATTGTTACTGAAATTGAACACTCTCACAGTTCATTGTTACTGATTTCAAATACTCTCCCAGTTCCCTGTACTGATATGAAACATCTTCCCAGTTCCCTGTTACTGTTATAAAACACACTCACAGTTCCCTGTTACTTATTTCAAACACTCTCCCAGTTTCCTGTTACTGATATCAAACACTTTCCCAGTTTACTGTCACTGATATCAAACACTCTGCCAGTTCCTTGTAACAGTTGTCGATCACTCTCCCAGTTCTCTGTTACTGTTATCAAACACTCTCCCAGTTCCATGTTACTGACATCGAACACTCTCCTAGATCCCTGTTACTGTTATCGAATACTCTTCTAGTTCCATGTCGCTGCTATCAAACACACGCACAGTTCCCTCTTACTGATTTCGAACACTCTCCCAGTTCGCTGTTACTGATATCAAACACACCCCCAGTTCCCTGTGACTGTTATCGAACACACTCCCAGTTCCCTGTTACTGTTATCGGACACTCTCCCAGTTTCCTGTTACTGACATCAAACACTCTCCCTTTTCACTGTCACTGATATCAAATCCTCTCCCATTTCCTTCTAACTGTTGTCGATCACTCTCCCACTTCCCTGTTTCTGATATCAAGCACTCTGCTACTTCCTTGTTACTGTTATCGAACACACACCCAGTAACCTGTAACTGATATTGAAAACTCTCCCAGTTCCCTGTTACTGATATCAAACATTCCCCCAGATCGCTGTTACTGATATCGAAGAGTCTCCTAGTTCCCACTTAATGACATCAAATCCTCGCCCAGTTCCCTGTTACTGACCTCAAACACTCTCTGTTCACTGTCACTGATATCAAACAATCTCTCAGTTCCCTGCCACTGACATCAAACAATCTCCTAGTTCATTGTCACTGATATCAAACACACTCCCAGTCACTTGTAACTGTATTCGATCACTCTCCCAGTTCCCTGTTACTGTTATCAAACATTCTTCCAGTTCCCTGTTACTAATGTCGAACAATCTCCCAGCTCCCTGTTACTGTTATTGAACACTCTACCAGTTCCCTGTCACAATTATCAAACAATCTCCAGGTCCCCTGTCACTCATATCAAATCCTCTCCCATTTCCTTGTAACTGTTGTCGATCACTCTCCCAGTTCCCTGTTACTGTTATCAAACACTCTCCCAGTTCACTGTTACTGATATCAAACCATGTCCCTTTTCCCTGTTACAGATGTCAGACATTCTTCCAGCTTACTGTTACTGAAATTGAACACTCTCACAGTTCATTGTTACTGATATCAAACAGTCTCCCAGGTCTCTGTTACTGTTATGAAACATCCTCCCAGTTCCCTGTTACTGTTGTCAAACACACTCACAGTTCCCTTTTATTGATATAGAACTCTCTCCCAGTTTCCTGCTACTGATATCAAACACTTTCCCAGTTCACAGTCACTGATATCAAGCACTCTGCCAGTTCCTTCTAACAGTTGTCGATCACTCTCCCAGTTCCCTGTTACTGTTATCAAATACTCTCCCAGTTCCATGTTACTGATTTCGAATACTCTCACAGTTCCCTGTTACTGATATCAAACACACCCCCAGTTCCCTGTGACTGTTATCGAACACGCTCCCAGTTCCCTGTTACTGCTATCGAACACTCTCCCAGTTTCCTGTTACTGTTATCAAACATTCTTCCAGTTCCCTGTTACTAATGTCGAACAATCTCCCAGCTCCCTGTTACTGTTATCAAACACTCTCCCAATTCCATGTTACTGATGTCGAACACCCTCCCAGTTCCCTGTTACTGAAATTGAACACTCTCCCAGTTCACTGTTACTGATATCAAACCCTCTCCCTTTTCCCTGTTACAGATGTCAGACATTCTCCCAGTTCATTGTTACTGAAATTGAACACTCTCACAGTTCATTATTACACATTTCGAACACACTCCCAGTTCCCTGTTACTGACATCAAACACATCCCCAGTTCCCTGTTACTGTTATCGAACGCTCTCCCAGTTCCCTATTACAATTATTGAACACTCTCCCAGTTTCCTGTTACTGACATGAAACAGTCTCCCAGTTCACTGTCACTGATATCAAATCCTCTCCCATTTCCTTACAACTGTTGTCGATCACTCTACGAGTTCCCTTTTACTGTTATCAAACACTCTCCCAGTTCCCTGTTACTGATCTCAAACACTCTCCCAATTACATGTTACTGATATCGAACACTCTCCCAGTTCACTGTTACTGATATCAAACCCTCTCCCTTTTCCCTGTTACAGATGTCAGACACTCTCCCAGTTCATTGTTACTGAAATTGAACACTCTCACAGTTCATTGTTACTGATTTCAAACTCTCTCCCAGTTCCCTGTGACTGATATGAAACATCCTCCAAGTTAACTGTTACAGTTGTGAAACACACTCACACTTCCCTGTTACTGATATCGAACACTCTCCCAGTTTCCTGTTACTGATATCAAACACTTTCCCAGTTCACAGTCACTGAAAGCAAAACTCTACCAGTTCCTTGAAACAGTTGTCGATCACTCTCACAGTTCCCTGTTACTGTTATCAAACACTCTCCCAGTTCCATGTTACTGATGTCGAACACTCTCCTAGTTCCCTGTTACTATTATCGAATACTCTTCCAGTTCCATGTCGCTGTTATCAAACACACTCCCAGTTCCCTGTTACTGATTTCGAACACACTCCCAGTTCCCTGTTACGAACATCAAACACATCCTCATTTCCCTGTTACTGTTATCGAACACTCTCCCTGTACGCTGTTACAATTATCGAACACACTCCCAGTTTCCTGTTACTGACATCAAACAGTCTCCCAGTTCACTGTCACTGATATCAAATCCTCTCCCATTTCGTTGTAACTGTTGTCGATCACTCTACGAGTTCCCTGTTACTGTTATCAAACACTCTCCCAGTTCCCTGTTACTGATCTCAAACACTCTCCCAATTCCATGTTACTGATGTCGAACACCCTCTCAGTTCCCTGTTACTGAAATTGAACACCCTCCCAGTTCACTGTTACTGATATCAAACCATCTCCCTTTTCCCCGTTACAGATGTCAGACACTCTCCCAGCTCATTGTTACTGAAATTGAACACTCTCACAGCTCATTGTTACTGATATCAAACAGTCTTCCAGTTCTCTGTTACTGTTATGAAACATCCTCCCAGTTCCCTGTTACTGTTGTCAAACGCACTCCCAGTTCCCTGTTATTGATATCGAACACTCTCCCAGTTTCCTGCTACTGATATCAAACACTCTCCCAGTTCACAGTCACTGATATCAAATCCTCTCCCATTTCCTTGTAAATGTTGTCGATCACTCTACAAGTTCCCTGTTACTGTTATCAAACACTCTCCCAGTTCCCTGTTACTGATGCCGAACACTCTCCCAATTACATGTTACTGATGTCGAACACCCTCCTAGTTCCCTGTTACTGTTATCAAACACACTCCCAGTTCCCTGTTACTGATATCAAACATTCCCCCAGATCCCTATTACTGATATCGAAGAGTCTCCTAGTTCCCGCTTAACGACATCAAATCCTCGCCCAGTTCCCTGTTACTGACCTCAAACACTCTCTGTTCACTGTCACAGATATCAAACAATCTCTCAGTTCCCTGCCACTGACATCAAACAATCTCCTAGTTCATTGTCACTGATATCAAACACACTCCCAGTCACTTGTAACTGTATTCGATCACCCTCCCAGTTCCCTGTTACTGTTATCAAACATTCTTCCAGTTCTATGTTACTGATGTCGAACACCCTCCCAGTTCTCTGTTACTGAAATTGAACACTCTCCCAGTTCATTGTTACTGTTATCAAACCATCTCCCTTTTCCCTGTTACAGATGTCAGACACTCTCCCAGCTCATTGTTACTGAAATTGAACACGCTCACAGTTCATTGTTACTGATATCAAACAGTCTCCCAGTTCTCTGTTACTGTTATGAAACATCCTCCCAGTTCCCTGTTACTGATATCAAATCCTCTCCCATTTCCTTGTAACTGTTGTCGATCACTCTACGAGTTCCCTGTTACTGTTATCAAACACTCTCCCAGTTCCCTGTTAATGATCTCAAACACTCTCCCAATTACATGTTACTGATGTCGAACACTCTCCTAGTTCCCTGTTACTGTTATCGAATACTCTTCCAGTTCCATGTCGCTGTTATCAAACACAATCCCAGTTCCCTGTTACTGATATCGAAAACTCTCCCTGTTCCTTGTTACTGATATCGATCACTCTCCCAGTTCACTGTTACTGATATCAAACCCTCTCCCTATACCCTGTTACAGATGTCAGTCACTCTCCCAGTTCATTGTTACTGAAATTGAACACTCTCACAGTTCATTGTTACTGATATCAAACACAGCCCCAGTTCCTTGTGACTGATATGAAACATCCTCCCAGTTCCCTGTTACTGTTGTCAAACACACTCAGAGTTCCATGTTACTGATATCGAACACTCTCCCAGTTTCCTGCTACTGATATCAAACACTATCCAAGTTCACAGTCACTGATATCAAGCACTCTCCCAGTTCCTTGTAGCAGTTGTCAATCACTCTCCAAGTTCACTGTTACTGTTATCAAACACTCTCCCAGTTCCATGTTACTAATGTCGAACACTCTCCTAGTTCCCTGTTACTATTATCGAATACTCTTCCAGTTCCATGTCGCTGTTATCAAACACACTCCCAGTTCCCTGTTACTGATTTTGAACACACTCCCAGTTCCCTGTTACGAACATCAAACACATCCCCAGTTCCCAGTTACTGTTATCGAACACTCTCCCTTGTCGCTGTTACAATTATCGAACACACTCCCAGTTTCCTGTTACTGATATCAAACAGTTTCCCAGTTCACTGTCACTGATATCAAATCCTCTCCCATTTCCTTGTAACTATTGTCGATCACTCTACGAGTTCCCTGTTACTGATCTCAAACACTCTCCCAATTACATGTTACTGATGTCGAACACTCTCCTGGTTCCCTGTTACTGTTATCGAATACTCTTCCAGTTCCATGTCGCTTTTATCAAACACAATCCCAGTTCCCTGTAACGGATATCGAAAACTCTCCCTGTTCCTTGTTACTGATATCGATCACTCTCCCATTTCACTGTTACTGTTATCAAACACTCTCCAGGTTCCATGTTACTGATGTCGAACACTCTCCTATTTCCCTGTTACTATTATCGAATACTCTTCCAGTTCCATATCTCTGTCATCAAACACAGACACAGCTCCAGGTTACTGATTTTGAACACTCTCCCAGTTTCCTGTTACTGATATCAAACACTTTCCCAGTTCACAGTCACTGAAAGCAAAACTCTACCAGTTCCTTGAAACAGTTGTCGATCACTCTCACAGTTCCCTGTTACTGTTATCAAACACTCTCCCAGTTCCATGTTACTGATGTCGAACACTCTCCTAGTTCCCTGTTACTATTATCGAATACTCTTCCAGTTCCATGTCGCTGTTATCAAACACACTCCCAGTTCCCTGTTACTGATTTCGAACACACTCCCAGTTCCCTGTTACGAACATCAAACACATCCTCATTTCCCTGTTACTGTTATCGAACACTCTCCCTGTACGCTGTTACAATTATCGAACACACTCCCAGTTTCCTGTTACTGACATCAAACAGTCTCCCAGTTCACTGTCACTGATATCAAATCCTCTCCCATTTCGTTGTAACTGTTGTCGATCACTCTACGAGTTCCCTGTTACTGTTATCAAACACTCTCCCAGTTCCCTGTTACTGATCTCAAACACTCTCCCAATTCCATGTTACTGATGTCGAACACCCTCTCAGTTCCCTGTTACTGAAATTGAACACCCTCCCAGTTCACTGTTACTGATATCAAACCATCTCCCTTTTCCCCGTTACAGATGTCAGACACTCTCCCAGCTCATTGTTACTGAAATTGAACACTCTCACAGCTCATTGTTACTGATATCAAACAGTCTTCCAGTTCTCTGTTACTGTTATGAAACATCCTCCCAGTTCCCTGTTACTGTTGTCAAACGCACTCCCAGTTCCCTGTTATTGATATCGAACACTCTCCCAGTTTCCTGCTACTGATATCAAACACTCTCCCAGTTCACAGTCACTGATATCAAATCCTCTCCCATTTCCTTGTAAATGTTGTCGATCACTCTACAAGTTCCCTGTTACTGTTATCAAACACTCTCCCAGTTCCCTGTTACTGATGCCGAACACTCTCCCAATTACATGTTACTGATGTCGAACACCCTCCTAGTTCCCTGTTACTGTTATCAAACACACTCCCAGTTCCCTGTTACTGATATCAAACATTCCCCCAGATCCCTATTACTGATATCGAAGAGTCTCCTAGTTCCCGCTTAACGACATCAAATCCTCGCCCAGTTCCCTGTTACTGACCTCAAACACTCTCTGTTCACTGTCACAGATATCAAACAATCTCTCAGTTCCCTGCCACTGACATCAAACAATCTCCTAGTTCATTGTCACTGATATCAAACACACTCCCAGTCACTTGTAACTGTATTCGATCACCCTCCCAGTTCCCTGTTACTGTTATCAAACATTCTTCCAGTTCTATGTTACTGATGTCGAACACCCTCCCAGTTCTCTGTTACTGAAATTGAACACTCTCCCAGTTCATTGTTACTGTTATCAAACCATCTCCCTTTTCCCTGTTACAGATGTCAGACACTCTCCCAGCTCATTGTTACTGAAATTGAACACGCTCACAGTTCATTGTTACTGATATCAAACAGTCTCCCAGTTCTCTGTTACTGTTATGAAACATCCTCCCAGTTCCCTGTTACTGATATCAAATCCTCTCCCATTTCCTTGTAACTGTTGTCGATCACTCTACGAGTTCCCTGTTACTGTTATCAAACACTCTCCCAGTTCCCTGTTAATGATCTCAAACACTCTCCCAATTACATGTTACTGATGTCGAACACTCTCCTAGTTCCCTGTTACTGTTATCGAATACTCTTCCAGTTCCATGTCGCTGTTATCAAACACAATCCCAGTTCCCTGTTACTGATATCGAAAACTCTCCCTGTTCCTTGTTACTGATATCGATCACTCTCCCAGTTCACTGTTACTGATATCAAACCCTCTCCCTATACCCTGTTACAGATGTCAGTCACTCTCCCAGTTCATTGTTACTGAAATTGAACACTCTCACAGTTCATTGTTACTGATATCAAACACAGCCCCAGTTCCTTGTGACTGATATGAAACATCCTCCCAGTTCCCTGTTACTGTTGTCAAACACACTCAGAGTTCCATGTTACTGATATCGAACACTCTCCCAGTTTCCTGCTACTGATATCAAACACTATCCAAGTTCACAGTCACTGATATCAAGCACTCTCCCAGTTCCTTGTAGCAGTTGTCAATCACTCTCCAAGTTCACTGTTACTGTTATCAAACACTCTCCCAGTTCCATGTTACTAATGTCGAACACTCTCCTAGTTCCCTGTTACTATTATCGAATACTCTTCCAGTTCCATGTCGCTGTTATCAAACACACTCCCAGTTCCCTGTTACTGATTTTGAACACACTCCCAGTTCCCTGTTACGAACATCAAACACATCCCCAGTTCCCAGTTACTGTTATCGAACACTCTCCCTTGTCGCTGTTACAATTATCGAACACACTCCCAGTTTCCTGTTACTGATATCAAACAGTTTCCCAGTTCACTGTCACTGATATCAAATCCTCTCCCATTTCCTTGTAACTATTGTCGATCACTCTACGAGTTCCCTGTTACTGATCTCAAACACTCTCCCAATTACATGTTACTGATGTCGAACACTCTCCTGGTTCCCTGTTACTGTTATCGAATACTCTTCCAGTTCCATGTCGCTTTTATCAAACACAATCCCAGTTCCCTGTAACGGATATCGAAAACTCTCCCTGTTCCTTGTTACTGATATCGATCACTCTCCCATTTCACTGTTACTGTTATCAAACACTCTCCAGGTTCCATGTTACTGATGTCGAACACTCTCCTATTTCCCTGTTACTATTATCGAATACTCTTCCAGTTCCATATCTCTGTCATCAAACACAGACACAGCTCCAGGTTACTGATTTTGAACACTCTCCCAGTTTCCTGTTACTGATATCAAACACTTTCCCAGTTCACAATCACTGATATCAAACACTCTCCCAGTTCCTTGTAGCAGTTGTCAATCACTCTCCCTGTTCCCTGTTACTGTTATCAAACACTCTCCAGGTTCCATGTTACTGATGTCGAACACTCTCCTAGTTCCCTGCTACTGTTATCGAATACTCTTCCAGTTCCATGTCGCTGTTAGAAAGCACAATCCCAGTTTCCTGTTACTGATATCAAAAACTCTCCCTGTTCCCTGTTACTGATATCGAAAACTCTCCCAGTTCAATGTTACTGATATCAAAGCCTCTCCCTTTTCCCTGTTACAGATGTCAGACACTCTCCCAGTTCATTGTTACTGAAATTGAATACTCGCACAGTTCATTATTACTAATTTTGAACACACTCCCAGTTCCCTGATACTAACATCAAACACATCCCCAGTTCCTTGTTACTGTTGTCAAACACACTCCCAGTTCCCTGTTACTGATATCGAACACTCTCCCAGTTTCCTGTTACTGATATCAAACACATTCCCAGTTCACAATCTCTGATATCAAACACTCCGCCAGTTCCTTGTAACAGTTGTCGATCACTCTCACAGTTCCCTGTTACTGTTATCAAACACTCTCCCAGTTCCATGTTACTGATGTCGAACACTCTCCCAGTTCCCTGTTGCTGTTAATGAATACTCTTCCAGTTCCATGTCGCTGTTATCAAACGCACTCCCAGTTCCCTGTTACCGATTTCGAACACTCTCCCAGTTCCCTGTTACTGACCTCAAAAACTCTCTGTTCACTGTCACTGGTATCAAACAATCTCTCAGTTCCCTGCCACTGACATCAAACCATCTCCTAGTTCATTGTCACTGATATCAAACACACTCCCAGTCACTTGTAACTGTATTCGATCACTCTCCCAGTTCCCTGTTACTGTTATCAAACACTCTCCCAATTCCATGTTACTGATGTCGAACACCCTCCCAGTTCCCTGTTACTGAAATTGAGCACTCTCCCAGTTCACTGTTACTGCTATCAAACCATCTCCCTTTTCCCTGTTACAGATGTCAGACACTCTCCCAGCTTATTATTACAGAAATTGAACACTCTCACAGTTCATTGTTACTGATATCAAACAGTCTCCCAGGTCTCTGTTACTGTTATGAAACATTCTCCCAGTTCCCTGTTACTGTTGTCAAACACACTCACAGTTCCCTGTTATTGATATCGAACACTCTCCCAGTTTCCTGCTACTGATATCAAACACTTTCCCAGTTCACAGTCACTGATATCAAGCACTCTGCCAGTTCCTTCTAACAGTTGTTGATCACTCTCCCAGTTCCCTGTTACTGTTATAAAATACTCTCCCAGTTCCATGCTACTGATTTCGAACACTCTCACAGTTCCCTGTTACTGATATCAAACACTCTCCCAGTTCACTGTTACTGATATCAAACCGTCTCCCTTTTCCCTGTTACAGATGTCAGACAGTTCATTGTTACTGAAATTGAACACTCTCACAGTTCATTGTTACTGATAAAAAAACAGTCTCCCAGTTCACAGTTACTGTTGTCAAACACACTCCAAGTTCCCTGTTATTGATGTCGAACACTCTCCCAGTTTCCTGCTACTGATATCAAACACTTTCCCAGTTCACAGTCACTGATATCAAGCACTCTCCCAGTTGCTTGTGGCAGTTGTTAATCACTCTCCCAGTTCCCTGTTACTGTTATCAAACACACTCCCAGTTCCATGTTACTGATGTCGAACACCCTCCCAGTTCCCTATTACTATTATCGAATACTCTTCCAGTTCCATGTCGCTGTTATCAAACACACTCCCAGTTCCGTTACTGATTTTGAACACTCTCCCAGTTCCGTTACTGATATCAAACACATCCCCAGTTCCCTGCTACTGTTATCAAACACACTCCCAGTTCCCTGTTACTGACATCAGTCTCCCAGTTCACTGTCACTGATATCAAATCCTCTCCCATTTCCTTGTAACTGTTGTCGATCACTCTACGAGTTCCCTGTTACTGTTATCAAACACTCACCCAGTTCCCTGTTACTGATCTCAAACACTCTCCCAATTTCATGTTACTGATGTAGAACACTCTCCTGGTTCCCTGTTACTGTTATCGAATACTCTTCCAGTTCCATATCACTGTTATCAAACACAATCCCAATTCCCTGTTACTGATATCGAAAACTCTCCCTGTTCCTTGTTACTGATATCGATCACTCTCCCAGTTCACTGTCACTGATATCAAATCCTCTCCCATTTCCTTGTAACTGTTGTCGATCACTCTACGAGTTCCCTGTTACTGATATCAAAAACTCTCCCTGTTCCCTGTTACTGATATCGAACACTCTCCCAATTACATGTTACTGATGTCGAACACTCTCCAAGTTCCCTGTTACTATTATCGAATACTCTTCCAGTTCCATGTCTCTGTTATCAAACACACACCGAGTTCCAGGTTACTGATTTCGAACACTCTCCCAGTTTCCTGTTACTGATATCAAACACTTTCCCAGTTCACAATCACTGATATCAAACACTCTCCCAGTTCCTTAAGCAATTGTCAATCACTCTCCCTGTTCCCTGTTACTGTTATCAAACACTCTCCAGGTTCCATGTTACTGATGTCGAACACTCTCCTAGTTCCCTGTTACTATTATCGAATACTCTTCCAGTTCAATGTCTCTGTTATCATGCTCACTCCCAGTTCAATGTTACTGATTTCGGACACTCTCCCAGTTTCCTGTTACTGATATCAAACACTTTCCCAGTTCTAAGTCACTGATATCAAACACTCTGTCAGTTCCTTGTAACAGTTGTCGATCACTCTCCCAGTTCCCTGTTACTGTTACCAAATATTCTCCCAGTTCCATGTTACTGATTTCGAATACTCTCCCAGTTCCCTGTTACTGATATCAAACACACCCCCAGTTCCCTGTGACTGTTATCGAAAACTCTCCCTGTTCCCTGTTACTGTTATCGAACAGTCTCCCAGTTTCCTGTTACGGAAATGAAACACTCTCCCAGTTCACTGTCTCTGATATCAAATCCTCTCCCATTTCCTTGTAACTGTTGTCGATCACTCTCCCAGTTCCGTTACTGTTATCAAACACCCTCCCAGTTCCATGTTACTGATGTCGAACACTCTCCTAGTTCCCTGTTACTGTTATCGAATACTCTTCCAGTTCCATGTCGCTGTTATCAAACACACTCCCAATTCCGTTTCTGATTTCGAACACTCTCCCAGTTCCCTGTTACTGATATCAAACACACCTCCAGTTCCCTGTTACATTTATCGAACACACTCCCAGTTCCCTGTTACAGTTATCGAACACTCTCCCAGTTTCCTGTTACTGACATAAAACACTCTCCCAGTTCACTGTCACTGATATCAAATCCTCTCCATTTCCTTGTAACTGTTGTCGATAACTCTACGATTTCCCTGTTACTGTTATCAAAAACTCTCCCAGTTCCCTCTTACTGATCTCAAACACTCTCCCAATTACATGTTACTGATGTCTAACACTCTCCTAGTTCCCTGTTACTGTTATCGAATACACTTCCAGGCCCATGTCGCTGTTATCAAACACGCTCCCAGTTCCCTGTTACTGATATCGAAAACTCTCCCTGTTCCCTGTTACTGATATCGAAAACTCTCCCAATTCCCTGTTTCTGATATCAAACACACCCCCAGTTCCCTTTGACTGTTATCGAACACACTCTCTGTTCCCTGTTACTGTTATCGAACACTCTCACAGTTTCCTGTTACTGACATCAAACTCTTTCCAAGTTCACAGTCACTGATATCAAACACTCTCCCAGTTCCTTGTAGCAGTTGTCAATCACTCTCCCAGTTCACTATTACTGATATCAAACCCTCTCCCTTTTCCCTGTTACAGATGTCAGACACTCTCCCTGTTCATGGTTACTGAAATTGAACACTCTCACAGTTCATTGCTACTGATATCAAACACTTTTCCAGTTCCCTGTGACTGATATGAAACATCCTCCCAGTTCCCTGTTACTGTTATCAAACATATCCCCAGTTCCCTGTTACTGTTATCGAACGCTCTCCCAGTTCCCTGTTACAATTATCCAACACTCTCCCAGATTCCTGATACTGACATCAAACAGTCTCCCAGTTCACTGTCACTGATATCAAATCCTCTCCCAGTTCCTTGTAACTGTTGTCGATCACTCCACGAGTTCCCTGTAACTGATCTCAAACACTCTCCCAATTACGTTACTGATGTCGAACACTCTCCTAGTTCCTTGTTACTGTTATCGAATCCTCGCCCAGTTCCCTGTTACTGACCTCAAACACTCTCTGTTCATTGTCACTGATATCAAGCACTCTCCCAGTCACTTGTAACTGTATTCGATCACTCTCCCAGTTCCCTGTTACTGTTATCAAACACTCTTCCAGTTCCCTGTTACTGATGTCAAACACCCTCCCAGTTCCCTGTTACTGAAATTGAACACTCTCCCAGTTTCCTGTCACTGATATCAAACACAATCCCAGTTCACTGTTACTGATATCAAACCATCTCCCTTTTCCCTGTAACAGATGTCAGACACTCTCCCAGTTCATTGTTACTGAAATTGAACACTCTCACAGTTCATTGTTACTGATATCAAAGAGTCTCCCAGTTCTCTGTTACTGTTATGAAACATTCTCCCAGTTCCCTGTTACTGTTCTCAAACACACTCCCAGTTCCCCGTTACTGATATTGAATACTCTCCCAGTTCCCTGTTACTGATATCGAACCCTCTCCCAGTTCACAGTTACTGATATCAAACACTCTGCCAGTTCTATCTTACTGATGTTGAACACTCCCCTAGTTCGCTGTTACTGTTACCGAATACTCTTCCAGTTCCATGTCGCTGTTATCAAACACAATCCCAGTTCCCTGTTACTGATATCGAAAACTCTTCCTGTTCCTTGTTACTGATATCGATCACTCTCCCAGTTTACTGTTACTGATATCAAACCATCTCCCTTTTCCCTGTTACAGATGTCAGACACTCTCCCTGTTCATTGTTACTGAAATTGAACACTCTCACAGTTCATTGTTTCTGATATCAAACACTCTTCCAGTTCCTTGTGACTGATATGAAACATCCTCTCAGTTCCCTGTTACTGTTGTCAAACACACTCACAGTTCCCTGTTACTGTTATCGAACACTCTCCTAGTTTCCTGTTACTGATATCAAACACTTTCCCAGTTCACAATCACTGATATCAAACACTCTGCCAGTTCCTTGTAACAGTTGTCGATCACTCTCCCAGTTCCCAGTCACTATTATCAAACAATCTCCCAGTCCCCTGTCACTGATATCAAACACTCGCCGTGTTCCCTGTTACAGATATCAAACAATCATCCAGTTCATTGTTACTGATGTCAAACACTCTCCCAGTTCCCTGTCACTGTGATCAGACGTTCTCTCAGTTCCCTGGTACTGATATAAAACACACTCCCATTTCATTGTTACTGTTATCGAACACACTCCCAGTTCCCTGTTACTGATATCAAACACTTTCCCAGTTCACAATCACTGATATCAAACACTCTGCCAGTTCCTTGTAACACTTGTCGATCACTCTCCCAGTTTCCTGTTAATGACATCAAACACTCTCCCAGTTCACTGTCACTGATATCAAACCATCTCTCATTTCCCTGTTACAGATGTCAGACACTCTCCCAGCTTATTGTTACTGAAATTGAACACTCTCACAGTTCATTGTTACTGATATCAAACAGTCTCCCAGTTCTCTGTTACTGTTATGAAACATCCTCCCAGTTCCCTGTTACTGTTGTCAAACACTCTCCCAGTTTCCTGCTACTGATATCAAACACTTTCCCAGTTCACAGTCACTGATATCAAGCACTCTCCCAGTTCCTTGTAGCAGTTGTCAATCACTCTCCCAGTTCCCTGTTACTGTTATCAAACACTCTCCAGGTTCCATGTTTCTGATGTCGAACACTCTCCTAGTTCCCTGTTTCTATTATCGAATACTCTTTCAGTTCCATGTCTCTGTTATCAAACACACACCCAGGTCCAGGTTACTGATTTCGAACACTCTCCCAGTTTCCTGTTACTGATATCAAACACTTTTCCAGTTCTCAGTCCCTGATATCAAACACTCTGCCAGTTCCTTGTAACAGTTGTCGATCACTCTCCAAGTTCCCTGTTACTGTTACCAAACACTCTCCCAGTTAAACGTTACTGATGTCGAACACTCTACTAGTTCCCTGTTACTGTTATCGAATACTCTTCCAGTTCCATGTCGCTGTTATCAAACACACTCCCAGTTCCCTGTTACTGATTTCGAACACTCTCCCAGTTCCCTATTACTGATATTAAACACACACCCAGTTCCCTGTTTCAGTTGTCGAACACACTCCCAGTTCCCTGTTACAGTTATCGAACACTCTCCCAGTTCACTGTCACTGATATCAAATCCTCTCCCATTTCCTTGTAACTGTTGTTGATCACTCTCCCACTTCGCTGTTACTGATATTAAAATCACTCCCAGTTCACTGTCACAGACATCAAACAATCTCCCAGTTCACTGTCACTGACATCAAACACTCCCCTTGTTCATTGTCACTGATATCAAAGACTCTCGCAGTTCCTTGCAACATTTGTCGATCACTCTCACAGTTCCCTGTTACTGTTATCAAACACTCTACCAATTCCATGTTACTGATGTCGAAACACCCTCCCAGTTCCCTTTTACTGTTGTCAAACACACTCCCGGTTCCATGTTACTGATGTCAAACACTCTCTTAGTTCCCTGCTAATATTATCAAATACTCTTCCAGTTCCATGTCGCTGTTATCAAACACAATCCCAGTTCCCTGTTACTGATATCGAAAACTCTCCCTGTTCCTTGTTACTGATATCGATCACTCTCCCAATTCCCTGTTACTGATATCAAACACACCCACAGTTCCCTGTGACTGTTATCGAACACACTCTGGGTTCCCTGTTACTATTATCGAACACTCTCCCAGTTTCCTGCTACTGACAAATAACTCTCTCCCAGTCCCCTGTCATTGATATCAAATCCTCTCCCATTTCCTTCTAACTGTTGGCGATCACTCTCCCAGTTCCCTGTTACTGTTATCAAACACTCTCCCAGTTCCTTGTTACTGTTATCGAACACACTCCCAGTAACCTGTAACTGATATCGAAAACTCACCCAGTTCCCTAATACTGATATCAAACATTCCCCCAGATACCTGTTACTGATATCGAAGAGTCTCCTAGATCCCGCTTAACGACATCAAATCCTCGCCCAGTTCCCTGTTACTGACCTCAAACACTCACTGTTCACTGTCACTGATATCAAACAATCTCTCAATTCCCTGCCACTGACATCAAACACTCTCCTAGTTCATTGTCACTGATATCAAACACACTCCCAGTCACTTGTAACTGTATTCGATCACCCTCCCAGTTCCCTGTTACTGTTATCGAACACTCTCCAAGTTCCCTTTCAGTATTATCAAACAATCTCCAGGTCCCCTGTCACTGATATCAAATCCTCTCCCAATTCCTTGTTACTGTTGTCGATCACTCTCCCAGTTCCCTGTTACTGTTATCAAACACTCTCCCAATTCCATGTTACTAATGTCGAACACCCTCCCAGTTCCCTGTTACTGAAATTGAACACTCTCCCAGTTCACTGTTACTGACATCAAACCATCTCCCTTTTCCCTGTTACAGATGTCACACACTCTCCCAGCTCATTGTTACTGAAATTGAACACTCTCACAGTTCATTGTTACTGATATCAAACAGTCTCCCAGTTCTCTGTTACTGTTATGAAACATCCTCCCAGTTCCCTGTTACTGTTGTCAAACACGCTCCCAGTTCCCTGTTATTGATATCGAACACTCTCCCAGTTTCCTGCTACTGATATCAAACACTTTCCCAGTTCACAGTCACTGATATCAAGCACTCTCCCAGTTCCTTGTAGCAGTTGTCGATCACTCTCCCAGTTCCCTGTTACTGCAATCAAACACTCTCCAGGTTCCATGTTACTGATGTCGAACAGTCTCCTAGTTCCCTGTTACAATTATCGAATACTCTTCCAGTTCCATGTCTCTGTTATCAAACACACACCGAGTTCCAGGTTACTGATTTCGAACACTCTCCCAGTTTCCTGTTACTGATATAAAACACTTTCCCAGTTCTCAGTCACTGATATCAAACACTCTGCCAGTTCTTTGAAACAGTTATCGATCACTCTCCCAGTTCACAGTTACTGTTATCAAACACTCTCCCAGTTCCACGTTACTGATGTCGAACACTCTCCTAGTTCCCTGTTACTGTTACCGAATACTCTTCCAGTTCCCTGTTACTGTTATCAAACACACTCCTAGTTCCCTGCTACTGATTTCGAACACTCTCCCAGTTCCCTGTTACTGATATCAAACACACCCCCAGTTCCCTGTTTCAGTTATCGAACACACTCCCGGTTCCCTGTTACAGTTATCGCACACTCTCCCAGTTCACAGTCACTGATATCAAGCACTCTCCCAGTTCCATGTTACTGATATCAAACAGTTTCCGAGTTCTCAGTCACTGATATCAAACACTCTGCCAGTTCCTTGTAACAGTTGTAGATCACTCTCCCAGTTCCCTGTTACTGTTATCAAACACTCTTCCAGTTCCCTTTTACTGATGTCGAACACCCTCCCAGTTCCCTGTTACTGAAATTGAACACTCTCCCAGTTCACTGTTACTGATATGAAACCCTCTCCCTTCTCCCTGTTCCAGATGTCAGACACTCTCCCAGTTCATTGTTACTGAAATTGAACACTCTCACAGTTCATTGTTACTGATTTCAAACACTCTCCGAGTTCCCTGTGACTGATATGAAACATCCTCCCAGTTCCCTTTTACTCTTGCCAAATACACTCACAGTTCCCTGTTACTGTTATCGAACACTCTCCCAGTTTCCTGTTACTGACATCAAACACTCTCCCAGTTCACTGTCTCTGATATCAAATCCTCTCCCATTTCCTTGTAACTGTTGTCGATCACTTTCCCAGTTCCGTTACTGTTATCAAACACACTCCCAGTTCCCTGTTATTGAAATCGGACACTCTCGCAGTTTCCTGCTACTGATATCAAACACTTTCCCAGTTCACAGTCACTGATATCAAGCACTCTCCTAGTTTCTTGAAGCAGTTGTCAATCACTCTCCCAGTTCTCTGTTACTGTTATCAAACACTCACCTAGTTCCATGTTACTAATTTCAAACACTCTCCCAGTTTCCTGTTACTGATATCAAACACTTTCCGAGTTCTCAGTCACTGATATCAAACACTCTGCCAGTTCCTTGTAACAGTTGTCGATCACTCTCCCAGTTCCCTGTTACTGTTATCAAACAATCTCCCAGTTCCCTGTTACTGTTATCAAAGGCTCTACCAATTCCATGTTACTGATGTCGAACACCCTCCCAGTTCCCTGTTACTGTTATCAAACAAACTCCCAGTTCCCTGTAACTGATATCGAATACTCTCCCAGTTCCGTGTTACTGATATCGAACACTCTCCCAGTTCACAGTCACTGATATCAAACACAATCCCAATTCCCGGTTACGGATATCGAACTCTCTCCCAGTTCACTGTTACTGATATCAAACCCTCCCACTTCTACCTGTTACAGATGTCAGACACTCTCCCAGTTCATTGTTACTGAAATTGAACACTCTCCCAGTTCCCTGTTACTGATATCAAACACACCCCCAGTTCCCTGTGACTGATATCGAAAACTCTCCCTGTTCCCTGTTACTGATATCGGACACTCTCCCAGTTCCCTGTCACTATTATCAAACACACTCCCAGTTCCCTGTTACTGATATCAAATACTTTTTCAGTTTCCTGTTACTGCTATCAAACACTCTCCCAGTTCACTGTCACTGATACCAAACCATCTCCCATTTCCTTGTAACTGTTGTTTTCACTCTCCCACTTCGCTGTTACTGATATTGAAATCACTCCCAGTTCACTGTCACAGACATTAAACAATCTCCCAGTTCACTGTCACTGACATCAAACACTCCGCTGGTACATTGTCACTGATATCAAAGACACTCGCAGTTCCTTGTAACAGTTGTCGATCACTCTCACAGTTCCCTGTTACTGTTATCAAACACTCTACCAATTCCATGTTACTGACGTCGAACACCCTCCCAGTTCCCTGTTACTGTTATCAAACAAACTCCCAGTTCCCCGTTACTGATATCGAATACTCTCCCAGTTCCGTGTTACTGATATCGAACACTCTCCCAGTTCACAGTCACTGATATCAAACACTCTGCCAGTTCTTTGTAGCAGTTGTCGATCACTCTCCCAGTTCCCTGTTACTGTAATCGAATACTCTTCCAGTTCCATGTCACTGTTATCAAACACAATCCCAGTTCCCTGTTACTGATATCAAACTCTCTCCCAGTTCACTGTTACTGATATCAAACCCTCTCCCTTCTCCCTGTTACAGATGTCAGACACTCTCCCAGTTCATTGTTACTGAAATTGAACACTCTCACAGTTCATTGTTACTGATTTCAAACACTCTCCCAGTTCCCTGTGACTGATATTAAACATCCTCCCAGTTCCATTACTGTTGTCAAACACACACACAGTTCCCTGTTACTGTTATCGAACACTCTCCCAGTTTCCTGTTACTGACATCAAACACTCTCCCAGTTCACTGTCTCTGATATCAAATCCTCTCCCATTTCCTTGCAACTGTTGTCGATCACTCTCCCAGTTCCGTTACTGTTATCAAACACTCTCCCAGTTCCATGTTACTGATGTCGAACACTCTCCTAGTTCCCTGTTACTGTTATCGAATACTCTTCCAGTTCCATGTCGCTGTTATCAAACACAATCCCAGTTCACTGTTACTGATATCAAACCATCTCCCTTTTCCCTGTTACAGATGTCAGACACTCTCCCAGCTCATTGTTACTGAAATTGAACACTCTCAGAGTTCGTTGTTACTGATATCAAACAGTCTCCCAGTTCTCTGTTACTGTTATGAAACATCCTTTCAGTTCCCTGTTACTGTTGTCAAACACACTCCCAGTTCCCTGTTATTGATATCGAACACTCTCGCAGTTTCCTGCTACGGATATCAAACACTTTCCCAGTTCACAGTCACTGATAGCAAGCACTCTCCCAGTTCCTTGCAGCAGTTGTCAATCACTCTCCCAGTTCCCTGTTACTGTTATCAAACACTCTCCAGGTTCCACATTACTGATGTCGAACACACTCCTAGTTCCCTGTTACTATTATCGGATAATCTTCCAGTTCCATGTCGCTGTTATCAAACACACTCCCAGTTCCCTGTTACTGATTTCGAACACTCTCCCAGTTCCCTGTTACTGATATCAAACACACCCCCAGTTCCCTGTAAAAGTTATCGAACACACTCCCAGTTCCCTGTTACAGTTATCGAACACTCTCCCAGTTTCCTGTTACTGATATCAAACACACCCCCAGTTCCCTGTGACTGTTATCGAACACACTCCCTGTTCCCTGTTACTGATATCGAAAACTCTCCCTGTTCCTTGTTACTGATATCGATCACTCTCCCAGTTTACTGTTACTGATATCAAACCCTCTCCCTTTTCACTGTTACAGATGTCAGACACTCTCCCAGTTCATTGTTATCGGTATCAAACACTCTTCCAGTTCCCTGTGACTGATATGAAACATCCTCCCAGTTCCCTGTTACTGTTTATCAAACACACTCCCAGTTCCCTGTTACTGATTTCGAACACTCTCCCAGTTCCCTGTTGCTGATATCAAACACACCCCCAGTTCCCTGTGATTGTTATCGAACACACTCCCAGATCCCTGTTACTGTTATCGAACACTCTCCCAGTTCCCTGTTACTGTTGTCAAACACACTCCCAGTTCCCCGTTACTGATATCGAACACTCTCCCAGTTTCCTGCTACGGATATCAAACACTTTCCCAGTTCATAGTCACTGATATCAAGCACTCTCCCAGTTCCTTGCAGCAGTTGTCAATCACTCTCCCAGTTCCCTGTTACTGTTATCAAACACTCTCCAGGTTCCACGTTACTGATGTCGAACACACTCCTAGTTCCCTGTTACTATTATCGGATAATCTTCCAGTTCCATGTCGCTGTTATCAAACACACTCCCAGTTCCCTGTTACTGATTTCGAACACTCTCCCAGTTCCCTGTTACTGATATCAAACACACCCCCAGTGCCCTGTTAAAGTTATCGAACACACTCCCAGTTCCCTGTTACAGTTATCGAACACTCTCCCAGTTTCCTGTTACTGATATCAAACACACCCCCAGTTCCCTGTGACTGTTATGGAACACACTCCCTGTTCCCTGTTACTGATATCGAAAACTCTCCCTGTTCCTTGTTACTGATATCGATCACTCTCCCAGTTTACTGTTACTGATATCAAACCCTCTCCCTTTTCCCTGTTACAGATGTCAGACACTCTCCCAGTTCATTGTTATTGGTATCAAACACTCTTCTAGTTCCCTGTGACTGATATGAAACATCCTCCCAGTTCCCTGTTACTGTTATCAAACACACTCCCAGTTCCCTGTTACTGATTTCGAACACTCTCCCAGTTCCCTGTTGCTGATATCAAACACACCCCCAGTTCCCTGTGATTGTTATCGAACACACTCCCAGATCCCTGTTACTGTTATCGAACACTCTCCCAGTTTCCTGTTACTGACATCTAACACTCTCCCAGTTCACTGTCACTGATATCAAATCCTCTCCCATTTCCTTGTAACTGTTGTCGATCAATCTCCCAGTTCCCTGTTACTGCTATCAATCACTCTCCCAGTTCCATGTTACTGATATCGAATACTCTCCCTGTTCCCTGTTACTGGTATCGAACACTCTCCCAGTTCCCTGTCACTATTATCAAACAATCTCCCAGTCCCCTGTCACTGATATCAAACACTCGCCGTGTTCCCTGTTACAGATATCAAACAATCGTCCAGTTCATTGTTACTGATGTCAAAAACTCTGCCAGTTCCCTGTCACTGTGATCAGACGTTCTCTCAGTTCCCTGGTACTGATATCAAACACTCTCCAGGTTCACAGTCACTGATATCAAACACTCTCCCAGTTCCTTGTAGCAGTTGTCAATCACTCTCCCAGTTCGCTGTTACTGTTATCAAACACTCTCCAGGTTCCATGTTACTGATATCGAACACTCTCCTAGTTCCCTGTTACTGTTATCAAATACTCTTCCAGTTCCATGTCGCTGTCATCAAACACAATCCCAGTTCCCTGTTACTGACATCGAAAACTCTCCCCGTTCCCTTTTACTGATATCGAACACTTCCCAGTTCCTTGTAGCAGTTGTCAATCACTCTCCCAGTTCGCTGTCACTGATATCAAATCCTCTCCCATTTCCTTGTAACTGTTGTCGATCACTCTCCCAGTTCCCTGTTACTGTTATCAAACACTCTCCCAGTTCCATGTTACTGATATCGAATTCTCTCCCTGTTCCCTGTTACTGGTATTGAACACTCTCCCAGTTCCCTGTCACTATTATCAAACAATCTCCCAGTCCCCTGTCACTGATATCAAACACTCACCGTGTTCCCTGTTACAGATATCAAACAATCATCCAGTTCATTGTTACTGATGTCAAACACTCTCCCAGTTCCCTGTCACTGTGATCAGACGTTCTCTCAGTTCTCTGTTACTGATATCAAACACACTCCCATTTCATTGTTACTGTTATCGAACACACTCCCAGTTCCCTGTTACTGATATCAAACACTCTCCAGGTTCACAGTCACTGATATCAAACACTCTCCCAGTTCCTTGTAGCAGTTGTCAATCACTCTCCCAGTTCGCTGTTACTGTTATCAAACACTCTCCAGGTTCCATGTTACTGATATCGAACACTCTCCTAGTTCCCTGTTACTGTTATCAAATACTCTTCCAGTTCCATGTCGCTGTCATCAAACACAATCCCAGTTCCCTGTTACTGACATCGAAAACTCTCCCCGTTCCCTTTTACTGATATCGAACACTTCCCAGTTCCTTGTAGCAGTTGTCAATCACTCTCCCAGTTCGCTGTCACTGATATCAAATCCTCTCCCATTTCCTTGTAACTGTTGTCGATCACTCTCCCAGTTCCCTGTTACTGTTATCAAACACTCTCCCAGTTCCATGTTACTGATATCGAATTCTCTCCCTGTTCCCTGTTACTGGTATTGAACACTCTCCCAGTTCCCTGTCACTATTATCAAACAATCTCCCAGTCCCCTGTCACTGATATCAAACACTCACCGTGTTCCCTGTTACAGATATCAAACAATCATCCAGTTCATTGTTACTGATGTCAAACACTCTCCCAGTTCCCTGTCACTGTGATCAGACGTTCTCTCAGTTCTCTGTTACTGATATCAAACACACTCCCATTTCATTGTTACTGTTATCGAACACACTCCCAGTTCCCTGTTACTGATATCAAACACTCTCCAGGTTCACAGTCACTGATATCAAACACTCTCCCAGTTCCTTGTAGCAGTTGTCGATCACTCTCCCAGTTCGCTGTTACTGTTATCAAACACTCTCCTAGTTGCCTGTTACTATTATCGAATACTCTTTCAGTTCCATGTCGCTGTTATCAAACAAACTCCCAGTTACCTGTTACTGATATCACACACTCTCCCAGTTCACTGTCACTGATATCAAACCCTCTCCCATTTCCTTGTAACTGTTGTTGATCACTCTCCCACTTCGCTGTTTCTGATATTAAAATCACTCCCAGTTCCCTGTCACAGACATCAAACACTCCCCTGGTACATTGTCACTGATATCAAAGACACTCGCAGTTCCTTGTAACAGTTGTTGATCACTCTCACAGTTCCCTGTTACTGTTATCAAACACTCTATCAATTCCATGTTACTGATGTCGAACACCCTCCCAGTTCCCTGTTACTGTTATCTAACACTCCCCCAGTTCACAGTCACTGATATCAAACACTCTGCCAGTTCTTTGTAACAGTTATCGATCACTCTCCCAGTTCCCTGTTACTGTTATCAAACACTCTCCCAGTTCACTGTTACTGATATCAAACCCTCTCCCTTCTCCCTGTTACAGATGTCAGACACACTCCCAGTTCATTGTTACTGAAATTGAACACTCTCACAGTTCATTGTTACTGATTTTAAACACTCTCCCAGTTCCCTGTTACAGATATGATACATCCTCCCAGTTCCCTTTTACTCTTGCCAAATACACTCACAGTTCCCTGTTACTGATATCGAACACTCTCCCAGTTCACAGTCACTGATATCAAACACTCTGCCAGTTCTTTGTAACAGTTATCGATCACTCTCCCAGTTCCCTGTTACTGTTATCAAACACTCTCCCAGTTCACTGTTACTGATATCAAACCCTCTCCCTTCTCCCTGTTACAGATGTCAAACACACTCCCAGTTCATTGTTACTGAAATTGAACACTTTCACAGTTCATTGTTACTGATTTTAAACACTCTCCCAGTTCCCTGTTACTGATATGATACATCCTCGCAGTTCCCTTTTACACTTGCCAAATACACTCACAGTTCCCTGTTACTGATTTCGAACACTCTCCCAGTTTCCTGTTGCTGATATCAAACACTTTCCCAGTTCACAGTCACTGATATCAAACAGTCTGCCAGTTCCTTGTAACAGTTGCCGATCACTCTCCCAGTTCCCTGTTATTGTTATCAAACACTCTCCCAGTTCCCTGCTACTGAAATTAAACATCCTCCCAGTTCCTTGTTATTGTTGTCAAACACACTCCTAGTTCCCTGTTACCGATATTGAACACTCTCCCAGCTTCCTGTTACTGTTATCAAACAATCTCCCAGTTCCATGTTACTGATGTCGAACACTCTCCTAGTTCCCTGTTACTGTTATCGAATACTCTTCCAGTTCCATGTCGCTGTTATCAAACACAATCCCAGTTGCCTGTTACTGATATACAACACTCTCCCAGTTCCCTGTTACTGATATCAAACACACCCCCAGTTCCCTGTGACTGTTATCGAACACACTCCCTGTTCCCTGTTACTGATATCGAAAACTCTCCCTGTTCCTTGTTACTGATATCGATCACTCTCCCAGTTCACTGTTACTGATATCAAACCCTCTCCCTTCTCCCTGTTACAGATGTCAAACACACTCCCAGTTCATTGTTACTGAAATTGAACACTTTCACAGTTCATTGTTACTGATTTTAAACACTCTCCCAGTTCCCTGTTACTGATATGATACATCCTCGCAGTTCCCTTTTACACTTGCCAAATACACTCACAGTTCCCTGTTACTGATTTCGAACACTCTCCCAGTTTCCTGTTGCTGATATCAAACACTTTCCCAGTTCACAGTCACTGATATCAAACAGTCTGCCAGTTCCTTGTAACAGTTGCCGATCACTCTCCCAGTTCCCTGTTATTGTTATCAAACACTCTCCCAGTTCCCTGCTACTGAAATTAAACATCCTCCCAGTTCCTTGTTATTGTTGTCAAACACACTCCTAGTTCCCTGTTACTGATATTGAACACTCTCCCAGCTTCCTGTTACTGTTATCAAACAATCTCCCAGTTCCATGTTACTGATGTCGAACACTCTCCTAGTTCCCTGTTACTGTTATCGAATACTCTTCCAGTTCCATGTCGCTGTTATCAAACACAATCCCAGTTGCCTGTTACTGATATACAACACTCTCCCAGTTCCCTGTTACTGATATCAAACACACCCCCAGTTCCCTGTGACTGTTATCGAACACACTCCCTGTTCCCTGTTACTGATATCGAAAACTCTCCCTGTTCCTTGTTACTGATATCGATCACTCTCCCAGTTCACTGTTACTGATATCAAACCCTCTCCCTTCTCCCTGTTACAGATGTCAGACACACTCCCAGTTCATTGTTACTGAAATTGAACACTCTCAAAGTTCATTGTTACTGATTTTAAACACTCTCCCAGTTCCCTGTTACTGATATGATACATCCTCCCAGTTCCCTTTCACTCTTGCCAAATACACTCACAGTTCCCTGTTACTGATTTCCAACACTCTCTCAGTTTCCTGTTGCTGATATCAAACCATTTCCCAGTTCACAGTCACTGATATCAAACAGTCTGCCAGTTCCTTGTAACAGTTGTCGATCACTCTCCCAGTTCCCTGTTATTGTTATCAAACACTCTCCCAGTTCCATGTTACTGATGTCGAACACTTTCCTAGTTGCCTGTTACTATTATCGAATACTCTTCCAGTTCCATGTCGCTGTTAACAAACACACTCCCAGTTCCCTGTTACTGATTTCGAATACTCTCCCAGTTCCCTGTTACTGATATCAAACACACCCCCAGTTCCCTGTGACTGTTATCGAACACACTCCCAGTTCCCTGTTACTGTTATCGAACTTCCTGTTACTGACATCAAACACTCTCCCAGTTCACTGTCACTGATAACAAATCCTCTCCCATTTCCTTCTAACTGTTGTCGATCACTCTCCCACTTCCCTGTTTCTGATATCAAACACTCTCCCAGTTCCTTGTTACTGTTATCGAACACACTCCCAGTACCCTGTAACTGATATCGAAAACTCTCCCAGTTGTTCCCTGTTACTGATATCGAAGAGTCTCCTAATTCCCGCTTAACGACATCAAATCCTCGCCCAGTTCCCTGTTACTGACCTCAAACACTCTCTGTTCACTGTCACTGATATCAAGCAATCTCTCAGTTCCCTGCCACTGACATCAAACACTCTCCTAGTTCATTGTCACTGATATCAAACACACTCCCAGTCACTTGTAAATGTATTCAATCACTCTCCTAGTTCCCTGTTACTGTTATCAAACACTCTTCCAGTTCCCTGTTACTGATGTCAAACACCCTCCCAGTTCCCTGATATCAAACACTTTCCCAGTTCTCAGTCACTGATATCAAACACTCTGCCAGTTCCTTGTAACAGTTGTCGATCACTCTCCCAGTTCCCTGTTACTGTTATCAAACACTCTCCAGGGTCCATGTTACTGATGTCGAACACTCTCCTAGTTCCCTGTTACTATTATTAAATACTCTTCCAGTTCCATGTCACTGTTATCAAACACACTCCCAGTTCCATGTTACTGATATCGAAAACTCTCCCTGTTCCTTGTTTCTGATATGGATCACTCTCCCAGTTTAATGTTAGTGATATCAAACCCTCTCCCTTGTCCCTGTTACAGATGTCAGACACTCTCCCAGTTCATTGTTACTGATATCAAACATTCTTCCAGTTCCCTGTTACTGTTGTCAAACACACTCCCAGTTCCCTGTTACTGATTTCAAACACTCTCCCAGTTCCCTGTTACTGATATCAAACACACCCCCAGTTCCCTGTGACTGTGATCGAAAACACTCCCATTTCATTGTTACTGTTATCGAACACACTCCCAGTTCCCTGTTACTGATATCAAACACTCTCCAGGTTCACAGTCACTGATATCAAACACTCTCCCAGTTCCTTGTAGCAGTTGTCAATCACTCTCCCAGTTCGCTGTTACTGTTATCAAACACTCTCCAGGTTCCATGTTACTGATATCGAACACTCTCCTAGTTCCCTGTTACTGTTATCAAATACTCTTCCAGTTCAATGTCTCTGTTATCATGCTCACTCCCAGTTCCATGTCGCTGTCATCAAACACAATCCCAGTTCCCTGTTACTGATATCGAAAACTCTCCCTGTTCCCTTTTACTGATATCGAACACTTCCCCCTTCACTGTTACTGATATCAAACCCTCTCCCTTCTCCCTGTTACAGATGTCAAACACACTCCCAGTTCATTGTTACTGAAATTGAACACTCTCACAGTTCATTGTTACTGATTTTAAACACTCTCCCAGTTCCCTGTTACTGATATGATACATCCTCGCAGTTCCCTTTTACTCTTGCCAAATACACTCACAGTTCCCTGTTACTGATTTCGAACACTCTCCCAGTTTCCTGTTGCTGATATCAAACACTTTCCCAGTTCACAGTCACTGATATCAAACAGTCTGCCAGTTCCTTGTAACAGTTGTCGATCACTCTCCCAGTTCCCTGTTATTGTTATCAAACACTCTCCCAGTTCCATGTTACTGATGTCGAACACTTTCCAAGTTGCCTGTTACTGTTATCGAATACTCTTCCAGTTCCATGTCGCTGTTATCAAACACAATCCCAGTTCCCTGTTACTGATTTCGAACACTCTCCCAGTTCCCTGTTACTGATATCAAACACACCGCCAGTTCTCTGTGACTGTTATCGAACACACTCCCAGTTCCTTGTACTGTTATCGAACACTCTCCCATTTTCCTGTTACTGACATCAAACACTCTCCCAGTTCACTGTCACTGATATCAAAACCTCTCCCATT
Source organism: Mobula birostris (assembly GCF_030028105.1). Taxonomy (NCBI): domain Eukaryota; kingdom Metazoa; phylum Chordata; class Chondrichthyes; order Myliobatiformes; family Myliobatidae; genus Mobula; species Mobula birostris. The sequence continues at coordinate 1,656,279 of NC_092402.1, read as the reverse complement.
TCCTTGTAAGTGTTGTCGATCACTATCCCAGTTCCCTGTTACTGTTATCAAACACTCTCCTAGTTCCATGCTACTGATGTCGAACACTCTCCTAGTTCCCTGTTACTGTTATTGAATACTCTTCCAGTTCCCTGTTACTAATGTCGAACAATCTCCCTGTTCCCTGTTACTGTTATCGAACACTCTCCCAGTTCTCTGTCACTGTTATCAAACAATATCCCAGTGCCCTGTCACTGATATCAAACACTCTCCCAGTCACTTGTAACTGTAGTCGATCACTCTCCCAGTTCCCTGTTACTGTTATCAAACACCCTCCCAGTTTCCTGTCACTGTTACCAAACAATCTCCCAGTCCCCTGTCACTGATATCAAAGACTCTCCCTGTTTCCTGTTACAGATATCAAACAATCATCCAGTGCATTGTTACTGATATCAAACACACACACAGTTCCCTGATACAGTTATGGAACACACTACCAGATCCCTGTTACTGTTATCGAACACTCTGCCAGTTCCCTGTTACTGTCATCGAACAGTCTCCCAGTTCCCTGTTGTTGTTATCGAACACTCTCTCAGTACCCAGTAACTGATATCGAACACTCTCACAGTTCATTGTTATGGATATCAAACAGTCTCCCAATTCTCTGTTACTGTTATGAAACATCCTCCCAGTTCCCTGTTACTGTTGTCAAACACACTCCCAGTTCCCTGTTATTGATGTCGAACACTCTACCAGTTTCCTGTTACTGATATCAAATACTTTCCCAGCTCACAGTCACTGATATCAAACACTCTGCCAGTTCCCTGTAATGTTGTCGATCACTCTCCCAGTTCCATGTCACTGTTATCAAACACACTCCCTGTTCCCTGTTACTGATTTCGAACACTCACCCAGTTCCCTGTTACTGATATCAAACACTCCCCCAGTTCCCTGCTACTGATAGCAACCACACTCCCAATTCCCTGTTACTGTCATCGAACAGTCACCCAGTTCCCTGTTGCTGTTATTGAACACTCTCTCAGTACCCAGTAACTGATATCGAAAACTCTCCCTTTCCCTGTAACTGATGTCGAACACTCTCCTAGTTCCGTTACTGATATGAGACACCCTCCCAGTTCCCTGTTACTGATATCAAACACTCTCCCAGTTCTTTGTAACAGTTGTCCATCACTCTCAGAGTTCCCTGTTACTGTTATTAAACACTCTACCAGTTCCATTTTACTGATGTCGAACACCCTCCCAGTTCCCTGTTACTGAAATCGACCACTCTCCCAGCTCCCTGTTACTGATATCAACCACTTTCCCAGTTCACAGTCACTGATATCAAGCACTCTGCCAGTCCTTGTAACAGTTGTCGATCACTCTCCCAGTTCCATGTTACTGATGTCGAACACTCTCCTAGTTCCCTGTTACTGTTATCGAATACTCTTCCAGTTTCATGTCGCTGTAATCAAACACACTCCCAGTTCCCTATTACTGATTTCGAACACTCTCCCAGTTCCCTGTTACTGATCTCAAACACACTCCCAGTTCCCTGTTACTGTTATCGAACAGACTCGCAGTTCCCTGTTTCTGTTTTCAAACAGTCTCCCAGTTCCCTTTTGCTGTTATCGAACACTCTCTCAGTACGCAGTAACTGATATTGAAAACTCTCCCTTTCCCTGTTACTGATGTCGAACACTCTCCCAGTTCCCTGTTACTGATATGAAACACCCTCTCAGTTCCCTGTTACTGTTATCGAAAACACTCCCAGTTCCCTGTTACTGATATCAAACACTCTACCAGTTCCTTTTCACAGTTGTCGATCACTCTCCCAGTTCCCTGTTACTGTTACCAAAGTCTCTCCCAGTTCCATGTTACTGATGTCGAATACTCTCCTAGTTCCCTGAAACTGTTATCGAATACTCTTCCAGTTCCATGTCGCTGTTATCAAACACTCTCCCAGTTCATTGTTACTGAAATTGATCACTCTCACAGTTCATTGTTACTGATATCAAACACTCTCCCATCCCATGAAACATCCTCCCAGTTCCCTGTTACTGTTGTCAAACACACTCCCAGTTCCCTGTTACTGATATCAAACACTTTCCGAGTTCACAGTCACTGATATCAAACACTCTCCCAGTTCACTGTCACTGACATCAAATCCTCTCCCATTTCCTTGTAACTGTTGTCGAACACTCTCCCACTTCTCTGTTACTGATATCAAACACTCCCCCAGTTCCCAGTTATTGATATCAAAAACTCTCCCTGTTCCGTTACTGATATCGAACACTCTGCCAGTTCCCTGTTACTGATATCGAAAACTCTCCCTGTTCCCTGTTACTGATATCGAACACTCTCCCAGTTCCCTGTTACTGATATTAAACATTCCCCCAGATCCCTGTTACTGATATCGAATAGTCTCCTAGTTCCCGCTTATCGACATCAAACCCTCGTCCATTTCCCTGTTACTGATCTCAAACACTCTCACTTCCCTGTCAATGACATCAAACACTCTCCTAGTTCATTGTCACTGATATCAAACACTCTCCCAGTTCCCTGCTACTGAAATTAAACATCCTCCCAGTTCCTTGTTACTGTTGTCAAACACACTCCTAATTCCCTGTTACCGATATTGAACACTCTCCCAGCTTCCTGTTACTGTTATCAAACAATCTCCCAGTTCCATGTTACTGATGTCGAACACTCTCCTAGTTCCCTGTTACTGTTATCGAATACTCTTCCAGTTCCATGTCGCTGCTATCAAACACAATCCCAGTTCCCTGTTACTGATATCGAAACCTCTCCCTGTTCCTTGTTACTGATATAGATCACTCTCCCAGTTCCCTGTTACTGATATCAAACACACCCCCAGTTCCCTGTGACTGTTATCGAACACACTCCCTGTTCCCTGTTACTGATATCGAAAACTCTCCCTGTTCCTTGTTACTGATATTGATCACTCTCCCAGTTTACTGTTACTGATATCAACCCTCTCCCTATACCCTGTTACAGATGTCAGACACTCTCCCAGTTCATTGTTACTGATATCAAACACTCCTCCAGTTCCCTGTGACTGATATGAAACATCCTCCCAGATCCCTGTTACTGATATCGAAGAGTCTCCTTGTTCCCGCTTAACGACATCAAATCCTCGCCCAGTTCCCTGTTACTGACCTCAAACACTCTCTGTTCACTGTCACTGATATCAAGCAATCTCTCAGTTCCCTGCCACTGACATCAAACACTCTCCTAGTTCATTGTCACTGATATCAAACACACTCCCAGTCACTTGTAAATGTATTCGATCACTCTCCTAGTTCCCTGTTACTGTTATCAAACACTCTTCCAGTTCCCTGTTACTGATGTCAAACACCCTCCCAGTTCCCTGTTACTGAAATTGAACACTCTCCCAGTTTCCTGTTACTGATATCAAACACTTTCCCAGTTCTCAGTCACTGATATCAAACACTCTGCCAGTTCCTTGTAACAGTTGTCGATCACTCTCCCAGTTCCCTGTTACTGTTATCAAACACTCTCCAGGGTCCATGTTACTGATATCGAACACTCTCCTAGTTCCCTGTTACTGTTATCAAATACTCTTCCAGTTCAATGTCTCTGTTATCATGCTCACTCCCAGTTCCATGTCGCTGTCATCAAACACAATCCCAGTTCCCTGTTACTGATATTGAAAACTCTCCCTGTTCCCTTTTACTGATATCGAACACTTCCCCCTTCACTGTTACTGATATCAAACCCTCTCCCTTCTCCCTGTTACAGATGTCAAACACACTCCCAGTTCATTGTTACTGAAATTGAACACTCTCACAGTTCATTGTTACTGATTTTAAACACTCTCCCACTTCCCTGTTACTGATATGATACATCCTCGCAGTTCCCTTTTACTCTTGCCAAATACACTCACAGTTCCCTGTTACTGATTTCGAACACTCTCCCAGTTTCCTGTTGCTGATATCAAACACTTTCCCAGTTCACAGTCACTGATATCAAACAGTCTGCCAGTTCCTTGTAACAGTTGTCGATCACTCTCCCAGTTCCCTGTTATTGTTATCAAACACTCTCCCAGTTCCATGTTACTGATGTCGAACACTTTCCTAGTTGCCTGTTACTGTTATCGAATACTCTTCCAGTTCCATGTCGCTGTTATCAAACACAATCCCAGTTCCCTGTTACTGATTTCGAACACTCTCCCAGTTCCCTGTTACTGATATCAAACACACCGCCAGTTCTCTGTGACTGTTATCGAACACACTCCCAGTTCCCTGTTACTGTTATCGAACACTCTCCCATTTTCCTGTTACTGACATCAAACACTCTCCCAGTTCACTGTCACTGATATCAAATCCTCCCCCATTTCCTTGTAAGTGTTGTCGATCACTATCCCAGTTCCCTGTTACTGTTATCAAACACTCTCCTAGTTCCATGTTACTGATGTCGATCACTCTCCCAGTTCCCTGTTACTGTTATCGAACACCCTCCCAGTTTCCTGTCACTGTTACCAAACAATCTCCCAGTCCCCTGTCACTGATATCAAAGACTCTCCCTGTTTCCTGTTACAGATATCAAACAATCATCCAGTGCATTGTTACTGATATCAAACACACACACAGTTCCCTGATACAGTTATGGAACACACTACCAGATCCCTGTTACTGTTATCGAACACTCTGCCAGTTCCCTGTTACTGTCATCGAACAGTCTCCCAGTTCCCTGTTGTTGTTATCGAACACTCTCTCAGTACCCAGTAACTGATATCGAACACTCTCACAGTTCATTGTTATGGATATCAAACAGTCTCCCAATTCTCTGTTACTGTTATGAAACATCCTCCCAGTTCCCTGTTACTGTTGTCAAACACACTCCCAGTTCCCTGTTATTGATGTCGAACACTCTACCAGTTTCCTGTTACTGATATCAAATACTTTCCCAGCTCACAGTCACTGATATCAAACACTCTGCCAGTTCCCTGTAATGTTGTTGATCACTCTCCCAGTTCCATGTCACTGTTATCAAACACACTCCCTGTTCCCTGTTACTGATTTCGAACACTCACCCAGTTCCCTGTTACTGATATCAAACACTCCCCCAGTTCCCTGCTACTGATAGCAACCACACTCCCAATTCCCTGTTACTGTCATCGAACAGTCACCCAGTTCCCTGTTGCTGTTATTGAACACCCTCTCAGTACCCAGTAACTGATATCGAAAACTCTCCCTTTCCCTGTAACTGATGTCGAACACTCTCCTAGTTCCCTGTTACTGATATGAGACACCCTCCCAGTTCCCTGTTACTGATATCAAACACTCTCCCAGTTCACAGTCACTGATATCAAACACTCTCCCAGTTCTTTGTAACAGTTGTCCATCACTCTCAGAGTTCCCTGTTACTGTTATTAAACACTCTACCAGTTCCATTTTACTGATGTCGAACACCCTCCCAGTTCCCTGTTACTGAAATCGACCACTCTCCCAGCTCCCTGTTACTGATATCAACCACTTTCCCAGTTCACAGTCACTGATATCAAGCACTCTGCCAGTCCTTGTAACAGTTGTCGATCACTCTCCCAGTTCCATGTTACTGATGTCGAACACTCTCCTAGTTCCCTGTTACTGTTATCGAATACTCTTCCAGTTTCATGTCGCTGTAATCAAACACACTCCCAGTTCCCTATTACTGATTTCGAACACTCTCCCAGTTCCCTGTTACTGATCTCAAACACACTCCCAGTTCCCTGTTACTGTTATCGAACAGACTCGCAGTTCCCTGTTTCTGTTTTCAAACAGTCTCCCAGTTCCCTTTTGCTGTTATCGAACACTCTCTCAGTACGCAGTAACTGATATTGAAAACTCTCCCTTTCCCTGTTACTGATGTCGAACACTCTCCCAGTTCCCTGTTACTGATATGAAACACCCTCTCAGTTCCCTGTTACTGTTATCGAAAACACTCCCAGTTCCCTGTTACTGATATCAAACACTCTACCAGTTCCTTTTCACAGTTGTCGATCACTCTCCCAGTTCCCTGTTACTGTTACCAAAGTCTCTCCCAGTTCCATGTTACTGATGTCGAATACTCTCCTAGTTCCCTGAAACTGTTATCGAATACTCTTCCAGTTCCATGTCGCTGTTATCAAACACTCTCCCAGTTCATTGTTACTGAAATTGATCACTCTCACAGTTCATTGTTACTGATATCAAACACTCTCCCATCCCATGAAACATCCTCCCAGTTCCCTGTTACTGTTGTCAAACACACTCCCAGTTCCCTGTTACTGATATCAAACACTTTCCGAGTTCACAGTCACTGATATCAAACACTCTCCCAGTTCACTGTCACTGACATCAAATCCTCTCCCATTTCCTTGTAACTGTTGTCGATCACTCTCCCACTTCTCTGTTACTGATATCAAACACTCCCCCAGTTCCCAGTTATTGATATCAAAAACTCTCCCTGTTCCGTTACTGATATCGAACACTCTGCCAGTTCCCTGTTACTGATATCGAAAACTCTCCCTGTTCCCTGTTACTGATATCGAACACTCTCCCAGTTCCCTGTTACTGATATTAAACATTCCCCCAGATCCCTGTTACTGATATCGAATAGTCTCCTAGTTCCCGCTTATCGACATCAAACCCTCGTCCATTTCCCTGTTACTGATCTCAAACACTCTCACTTCCCTGTCAATGACATCAAACACTCTCCTAGTTCATTGTCACTGATATCAAACACTCTCCCAGTTCCCTGCTACTGAAATTAAACATCCTCCCAGTTCCTTGTTACTGTTGTCAAACACACTCCTAGTTCCCTGTTACCGATATTGAACACTCTCCCAGCTTCCTGTTACTGTTATCAAACAATCTCCCAGTTCCATGTTACTGATGTCGAACACTCTCCTAGTTCCCTGTTACTGTTATCGAATACTCTTCCAGTTCCATGTCGCTGCTATCAAACACAATCCCAGTTCCCTGTTACTGATATCGAAACCTCTCCCTGTTCCTTGTTACTGATATAGATCACTCTCCCAGTTCCCTGTTACTGATATCAAACACACCCCCAGTTCCCTGTGACTGTTATCGAACACACTCCCTGTTCCCTGTTACTGATATCGAAAACTCTCCCTGTTCCTTGTTACTGATATTGATCACTCTCCCAGTTTACTGTTACTGATATCAACCCTCTCCCTATACCCTGTTACAGATGTCAGACACTCTCCCAGTTCATTGTTACTGATATCAAACACTCCTCCAGTTCCCTGTGACTGATATGAAACATCCTCCCAGATCCCTGTTACTGATATCGAAGAGTCTCCTAGTTCCCGCTTAACGACATCAAATCCTCGCCCAGTTCCCTGTTACTGACCTCAAACACTCTCTGTTCACTGTCACTGATATCAAGCAATCTCTCAGTTCCCTGCCACTGACATCAAACACTCTCCTAGTTCATTGTCACTGATATCAAACACACTCCCAGTCACTTGTAAATGTATTCGATCACTCTCCTAGTTCCCTGTTACTGTTATCAAACACTCTTCCAGTTCCCTGTTACTGATGTCAAACACCCTCCCAGTTCCCTGTTACTGAAATTGAACACTCTCCCAGTTTCCTGTTACTGATATCAAACACTTTCCCAGTTCTCAGTCACTGATATCAAACACTCTGCCAGTTCCTTGTAACAGTTGTCGATCACTCTCCCAGTTCCCTGTTACTGTTATCAAACACTCTCCAGGGTCCATGTTACTGATATCGAACACTCTCCTAGTTCCCTGTTACTGTTATCAAATACTCTTCCAGTTCAATGTCTCTGTTATCATGCTCACTCCCAGTTCCATGTCGCTGTCATCAAACACAATCCCAGTTCCCTGTTACTGATATTGAAAACTCTCCCTGTTCCCTTTTACTGATATCGAACACTTCCCCCTTCACTGTTACTGATATCAAACCCTCTCCCTTCTCCCTGTTACAGATGTCAAACACACTCCCAGTTCATTGTTACTGAAATTGAACACTCTCACAGTTCATTGTTACTGATTTTAAACACTCTCCCAGTTCCCTGTTACTGATATGATACATCCTCGCAGTTCCCTTTTACTCTTGCCAAATACACTCACAGTTCCCTGTTACTGATTTCGAACACTCTCCCAGTTTCCTGTTGCTGATATCAAACACTTTCCCAGTTCACAGTCACTGATATCAAACAGTCTGCCAGTTCCTTGTAACAGTTGTCGATCACTCTCCCAGTTCCCTGTTACTGTTATCAAACACTCTCCAGGGTCCATGTTACTGATGTCGAACACTCTCCTAGTTCCCTGTTACTATTATTGAATACTCTTCCAGTTCCATGTCACTGTTATCAAACACACTCCCAGTTCCATGTTACTGATATCGAAAACTCTCCCTGTTCCTTGTTACTGATATGGATCACTCTCCCAGTTTACTGTTAGTGATATCAAACCCTCTCCCTTGTCCCTGTTACAGATGTCAGACACTCTCCCAGTTCATTGTTACTGATATCAAACACTCTTCCAGTTCCCTGTTACTGTTGTCAAACACATTCCCAGTTCCCTGTTACTGATTTCAAACACTCTCCCAGTTCCCTGTTACTGATATCAAACACACCCCCAGTTCCCTGTGACTGTGATCGAAAACGCTCCCATTTCATTGTTACTGTTATCGAACACACTCCCAGTTCCCTGTTACTGATATCAAACACTCTCCAGGTTCACAGTCACTGATATCAAACACTCTCCCAGTTCCTTGTAGCAGTTGTCAATCACTCTCCCAGTTCGCTGTTACTGTTATCAAACACTCTCCAGGTTCCATGTTACTGATATCGAACACTCTCCTAGTTCCCTGTTACTGTTATCAAATACTCTTCCAGTTCCATGTCGCTGTCATCAAACACAATCCTAGTTCCCTGTTACTGATATCGAAAACTCTCCCTGTTCCCTTTTACTGATATCGAACACTTCCCAGTTCACTGTTACTGATATCAAACCCTCTCCCTTCTCCCTGTTACAGATGTCAAACACACTCCCAGTTCATTGCTACTGAAATTGAACACTTTCACAGTTCATTGTTACTGATTTTAAACACTCTCCCAGTTCCCTGTTTCTGATATGATACATCCTCGCAGTTCCCTTTTACTCTTGCCAAATACACTCACAGTTCCCTGTTACTGATTTCGAACACTCTCCCAGTTTCCTGTTGCTGATATCAAACACTTTCCCAGTTCCCAGTCACTGATATCAAACAGTCTGCCAGTTCCTTGTAACAGTTGTCGATCACTCTCCCAGTTCCCTGTTATTGTTATCAAACACTCTCCCAGTTCCATGTTACTGATGTCGAACACTTTCCTAGTTGCCTGTTACTGTTATCAAATACCCTTCCAGTTCCATGTCGCTGTTATGAAACACAATCCCAGTTCCCTGTTACTGATTTCGAACACTCTCCCAGTTCCCTGTTACTGATATCAAACACACCGCCAGTTCTCTGTGACTGTTATCGAACACACTCCCAGTTCCCTGTTACTGTTATCGAACACTCTCCCATTTTCCTGTTACTGACATCAAACACTCTCCCAGTTCACTGTCACTGATATCAAATCCTCTCCCATTTCCTTGTAAGTGTTGTCGATCACTATCCCAGTTCCCTGTTACTGTTATCAAAAACTCTCCCAGTTTCCTGTTAGTGATATCAAACACTTTCCCAGTTCACAGTCACTGATATCAAACACTCTGCCAGTTCCTTGTAACACTTGTCGATCACTCTCCCAGTTCCCTGTTACTGTTATCAAACACTCTCCTAGTTCCATGTTACTGATGTCGAACACTCTCCTAGTTCCCTGTTACTTTTATTGAATACTCTTCCAGTTCCCTGTTACTAATGTCGAACAATCTCCCTGTACCCTGTTACTGTTATCGAACACTCTCCCAGTTCTCTGTCACTGTTATCAAACAATCTCCCAGTGCCCTGTCACTGATATCAAACACTCTCCCAGTCACTTGTAACTGTAGTCGATCACTCTCCCAGTTCCCTGTTACTGTTATCGAACACCCTCCCAGTTTCCTGTCACTGTTACCAAACAATCTCCCAGTCCCCTGTCACTGATATCAAAGACTCTCCCTGTTCCCTGTTACAGATATCAAACAATCATCCAGTGCATTGTTACTGATATCAAACACACACACAGTTCCCTGTTACAGTTATGGAACACACTACCAGATCCCTGTTACTGTTATCGAACACTCTGCCAGTTCCCTGTTACTGTCATCGAACAGTCTCCCAGTTCCCTGTTGCTGTTATCGAACACTCTCTCAGTACCCAGTAACTGATATCGAACACTCTCACAGTTCATTGTTATGGATATCAAACAGTCTCCCAGTTCTCTGTTACTGTTATGAAACATCCTCCCAGTTCCCTGTTACTGTTGTCAAACACACTCTCGGTTCCCTGTTATTGATGTCGAACACTCTACCAGTTTCCTGTTACTGATATCAAATACTTTCCCAGCTCACAGTCACTGATATCAAACACTCTGCCAGTTCCCTGTAACAGTTGTCGATCACTCTCCCAGTTCCATGTCACTGTTATCAAACACACTCCCTGTTCCCTGTTACTGATATCAAACACTCCCCCAGTTCCCTGTTACTGATAGCAACCACACTCCCAATTCCCTGTTACTGTCATCGAACAGTCACCCAGTTCCCTGTTGCTGTTATTGAACACTCTCTCAGTACCCAGTAACTGATATCGAAGACTCTCCCTTTCCCTGTAACTGATGTCGAACACTCTCCTAGTTCCCTGTTACTGATATGAGACACCCTCCCAGTTCCCTGTTACTGATATCAAACACTCTCCCAGTTCACAGTCACTGATATCAAACACTCTCCCAGTTCTTTGTAACAGTTGTCCATCACTCTCAGAGTTCCCTGTTACTGTTATTAAACACTCTACCAGTTCCATTTTACTGATGTCGAACACCCTCCCAGTTCCCTGTTACTGAAATCGACCACTCTCCCAGCTCCCTGTTACTGATATCAACCACTTTCCCAGTTCACAGTCACTGATATCAAGCACTCTGCCAGTCCTTGTAACAGTTGTCGATCACTCTCCCAGTTCCATATTACTGATGTCGAACACTCTCCTAGTTCCCTGTTACTGTTATCGAATACTCTTCCAGTTTCATTTCGCTGTAATCAAACACACTCCCAGTTCCCTATTACTGATTTCGAACACTCTCCCAGTTCCCTGTTACTGATATCAAACACTCTACCAGTTCCTTTTCACAGTTGTCGATCACTCTCCCAGTTCCCTGTTACTGTTACCAAAGTCTCTCCCAGTTCCATGTTACTGATGTCGAATACTCTCCTAGTTCCCTGAAACTGTTATCGAATACTCTTCCAGTTCCATGTCGCTGTTATCAAACACTCTCCCAGTTCATTGTTACTGAAATTGATCACTCTCACAGTTCATTGTTACTGATATCAAACACTCTCCCATCCCATGAAACATCCTCCCAGTTCCCTGTTACTGATATCAAACACTTTCCGAGTTCACAGTCACTGATATCAAACACTCTCCCAGTTCACTGTCACTGACATCAAATCCTCTCCCATTTCCTTGTAACTGTTGTCGATCATTCTCCCACTTCTCTGTTACTGATATCAAACACTCCCCCAGTTCCCAGTTAAGATATCGAAAACTCTCCCTGTTCCGTTACTGATATCGAACACTGCCCAGTTCCCTGTTACTGATCTCGAAAACTCTCCCTGTTCCCTGTTACTGATATCGAACACTCTCCCAGTTCCCTGTTACTGATATTAAACATTCCCCCAGATCCCTGTTACTGATATCGAATAGTCTCCTAGTTCCCGCTTATCGACATCAAACCCTCGTCCATTTCCCTGTTACTGATCTCAAACACTCTCACTTCCCTGTCAATGACATCAAACACTTTCCTAGTTCATTGTCACTGATATCAAACACTCTCCCAGTTCCCTGCTACTGAAATTAAACATCCTCCCAGTTCCTTATTACTGTTGTCAAACACACTCCCAGTTCCCTGTTACCGATATCGAACACTCTCCCAGCTTCCTGTTACTGTTATCAAACAATCTCCCAGTTCCATGTTACTGATGTCGAACACTCTCCTAGTTCCCTGTTACTGTTATCGAATACTCTTCCAGTTCCATGTCGCTGGTATCAAACACAATCCCAGTTCCCTGTTACTGATATCGAAACCTCTCCCTATTCCTTGTTACTGATATAGATCACTCTCCCAGTTCCCTGTTACTGATATCAAACACACCCCCAGTTTCCTGTGATTGTTATCGAACACACTCCCTGTTCCCTGTTACTGATATCGAAAACTCTCCCTGTTCCTTGTTACTGATATCAAACACTCTTCCAGTTCCCTGTTACTGTTGTCAAACACACTCCCAGTTCCCTGTTACTGATTTCGAACACTCTCCCAGTTCATTGTTACTGATATCAAACACTCCTCCAGTTCCCTGTGACTGATATGAAACATCCTCCCAGTTCCCTGAAACTGTTGTCAAACACACTCCCAGTTCCCTGTTACTGATTTCGAACACTCTCCCAGTTCCCTGTTACTGATATCAAACACACCCCCAGTTCCCTGGCACTGATATCAAACACACTCCCATTTCATTGTTACTATTATCGAACACACTCCCAGTTCCCTGTTACTGATATCAAACACTCGCCGTGTTCCCTGTTACAGATATCAAACAATCATCCAGTTCATTGTTACTGATGTCAAACACTCTCCCAGTTCCCTGTCACTGTGATCAGACGTTCTCTCAGTTCCCTGGTACTGATATAAAACACACTCCCATTTCATTGTTACTGTTATCGAACACACTCCCAGTTCCCTGTTACTGATATCAAACACTCTCCAGGTTCACAGTCACTGATATCAAACACTCTCCCAGTTCCTTGTAGCAGTTGTCAATCACTCTCCCAGTTCGCTGTTACTGTTATCAAACACTCTCCAGGTTCCATGTTACTGATATCGAACACTCTCCTACTTCCCTGTTACTATTATCGAATACTCTTTCAGTTCCATGTCTCTGTTATCAAACAAACTCCCAGTTCCATGTTACTGATATCAAACACTCTCCCAGTTCACTGTCACTGATATCAAACCATCTCCCGTTTCCTTGTAACTGACGTTGATCACTCTCCCACTTCGCTGTTTCTGATATTAAAATCACTCCCAGTTCCCTGTCACAGACATCAAACAATCTCCCAGTTCACTGTCACTGACATCAAACACTCCCCTGGTACATTGTCACTGATATCAAAGACACTCGCAGTTCCTTGTAACAGTTGTCGATCACTCTCACAGTTCCCTGTTACTGTTATCAAACACTCTATCAATTCCATGTTACTGATGTCGAACACCCTCCCAGTTCCCTGTTGCTGATATTGAACACTCCCCCAGTTCACATTCACTGATATCAAACACTCTGCCAGTTCTTTGTAACAGTTGTCGATCACTCTCCCAGTTCCCTGTTAATGTTATCAAATACTCTTCCAGTTCCATGTCGCTGTCATCAAACACAATCCGAGTTCCCTGTTACTGATATCGAAAACTCTCCCTGTTCCCTTTTACTGATATCGAACACTTCCCAGTTCACTGTTACTGATATCAAACCCTCTCCCTTCTCCCTGTTACAGATGTCAGACACACTCCCAGTTCATTGTTACTAAAATTGAACACTCTCACAGTTCATTGTTACTGATTTTAAACACTCTCCCACTTCCCTGTTACTGATATGATACATCCTCGCAGTTCCCTTTTACTCTTGCCAAATGCACTCACAGTTCCCTGTTACTGATTTCGAACACTCTCCCAGTTTCCTGTTGCTGATATCAAACACTTTCCCAGTTCACAGTCACTGATATCAAACACTCTGCCAGTTCCTTGAAACAGTTGTCAATCACTCTCCCAGTTCACTGTTATTGTTATCAAACACTCTCCCAGTTCCATGTTACTGATGTCGAACACTTTCCTAGTTGCCTGTTACTGTTATCGAATACTCTTCCAGTTCCATGTCGCTGTTAACAAACACACTCCCAGTTCCCTGTTACTGATTTCGAATACTTTCCCAGTTCCCTGTTACTGATATCAAACACACCCCCAGTTCCGTGTGACTGTTATCGAACACACTCCCAATTCCCTGTTACTGTTACCGAATACTCTCCCAGTTTCCTGTCACTGACATTAAACACTCTCCCAGTTCACTGTCACTGATATCAAACCCTCTCCCATTTCCTTCTAACTGTTGTCGATCACTCTCCCACTTCCCTGTTTCTGATATCAAACACTCTCCCAGTTCCTTGTTACTGTTATCGAACACACTCCCAGTACCCTGTAACTGATATCGAAAACTCTCCCAGTTGTTCCCTGTTACTGATATCAAACATTCCCCAGATCCCTGTTACTGATATCGAAGAGTCTCCTAGTTCCCGCTTAACGACATCAAATCCTCGCCCAGTTCCCTGTTACTGACCTCAAACACTCTCTGTTCACTGTCACTGATATCAAGCAATCTCTCAGTTCCCTGCCACTGACATCAAACACTCTCCTAGTTCATTGTCACTGATATCAAACACACTCCCAGTCACTTGTAACTGTATTTGATCACTCTCCTAGTTCCCTGTTACTGTTATCAAACTCTCTTCCAGTTCCTGTCACCGATATCGAACACCCTCCCAGTTCCCTGTTACTGAAATTGAACACTCTCCCAGTTTCCTGTTACTGATATCAAACACTTTCCCAGTTCTCAGTCACTGATATCAAACACTCTGCCAGTTCCTTGTAACAGTTGTCGATCACTCTCCCAGTTCCCTGTTACTGTTATCAAACACTCTCCAGGGTCCATGTTACTGATGTCGAACACTCTCCTAGTTCCCTGTTACTATTATTGAATACTCTTCCAGTTCCATGTCGCTGTTATCAAACACACTCCCAGTTCCCTGTTACTGATATCGAAAACTCTCCCTGTTCCTTGTTACTGATATGGATCACTCTCCCAGTTTACTGTTAGTGATATCAAACCCTCTCCCTTGTCCCTGTTACAGATGTCAGACACTCTCCCAGTTCATTGTTACTGATATCAAACACTCTTCCAGTTCCCTGTTACTGTTGTCAAACACACTCCCAGTTCCCTGTTACTGATTTCGAACACTCTCCCAGTTCCCTGTTACTGATATCAAATACACCCCCAGTTCCCTGTGACTGTTATCGAACACACTCCCAGTTCCCTGTTACTGTTATCGAACACTCTACCATTTTCCTGTTACTGACATCAAACACTCTCCCAGTTCACTGTCACTGATATCAAATCCTCTCCCATTTCCTTGTAACTGTTGTCGATCACTCTCCCAGTTCCCTGTTACTGCTAACAAACACTCTCCCAGTTCCATGCTACTGATATCGAATACTCTCCCTGATCCCTGTTACTGGTATCGAACACTCTCCCAGTTCCCAGTCACTATTATCAAACAATCTCCCAGTCCCCTGTCACTGATATCAAACACTCGCCGTGTTCCCTGTTACAGATATCAAACAATCATCCAGTTCATTGTTACTGATGTCAAACAATCTCACAGTTCCCTGTCACTGTGATCAGACGTTCTCTCAGTTCCCTGGTACTGATATCAAACACACTCTCATTGCATTGTTACTGTTATCGAACACACTCCCAGTTCCCTGTTACTGATATCGAACACTCCCCCAGTTCACATTCACTGATATCAAACACTCTGCCAGTTCTTTGTAACAGTTGTCGATCACTCTCCCAGTTCCCTGTTACTGATAACAAACACTCTCCCAGTTCCCTCTTACTGATATCAAACACACCCCTCGTTCCCTGTTACTGTTATCAAACACTCTCCCAGTTCCCTGTCACTGATATCAAACCCTCCCACAGATCCATTTTACTGTTATCAGATACTCTCCCAGTTCCCTGTCACTGTTATCGATCACTCTCCGAGTTTCCTGTGCTGATATTGAACACTCTCCCTGTTCCCTGGTACAGATATTAAGCACATTCCCAGTTGATTGTTACTGATATCAAACACTCTCCCAGTTCCCTGTTACTGATATCAATTACACTTGCAGTTCCCTGTTACTGTTAGCGAACACACTCCCAGATCCCTCTTACTGTTAATCGAAAACTCTACCAGTTCCCTGTTACTGATATCGAATAGTCTCCCAGTTCACGATTAACGACATCAAACACTCACCTAGTTTCCTGTTACTGTTATCAAATAGTCTCCCAGTTCCCTGTCACTGATATCAAACTCTCCCCCAGGTCCCTGTTACTGATCTCAAACACTCTCCGCTCCCTGTCAGTGATATCAAACTATCTCCCAGTTCACTCTCACTGACATCAAACACTCTCCTTGTTCTTTGTCACTAATATCAAACACTCTCCCAGTCGCTTGTAACTGTTGTCGATTACTCTCCCAGTTCCCTGTTACAGTTATCAAACACTCTTCCAGTTCCCTGCTACTAATGTCAAACAAGCTCCCAGTTCCCTGTTACTGAAATCAAGCACTCTCCCAGTTCCGTGTTACTGATATCAAACACACTCCCAGTTCCCTGTTACTGTTAACGAACACTCTCCCAGTTCCCTGCTACCGTTATCGATCACTCTCCCAGTTTCCTGTAACTGGTATCAAACACACTCCCAGTTCCCTGTTACTGTTATCAAACACACGAACAGTTCTCTTTTACTGTAATCGAACACTCTCCCATTCCCATATCAGTGTTTTCAAACACTCCCCCAGTTCACTGTTACTGATATCAAACACTCTCCCAGTTCCCTCTTACTGATATCAAACACACCCCTCGTTCCCTGTTACTGTTATCAAACACTCTCCCAGTTCCCTGTCACTGATATCAAACCCTCCCACAGATCCATTTTACTGTTATCAGATACTCTCCCAGTTCCCTGTCACTGTTATCGATCACTCTCCGAGTTTCCTGTTGCTGATATTGAACACTCTCCCTGTTCCCTGTTACAGATATTAAACACATTCCCAGTTGATTGTTACTGATATCAAACACTCTCCCAGTTCCCTGTTACTGATTTCAATTACACTTGCAGTTCCCTGTTACTGTTAGCGAACACACTCCCAGATCCCTCTTACTGTTATCGAACACTCTACCAGTTTCCTGTTACTGATATCGAACACGCTCCCAGTTCCTTGCAACTGTTGTCGATCCCTCTCCGAGTTCCCTGTTTCTGTGATCAAACACTCTTCCAGTTCCCTGTTGCTGTTATCGAACACTCACCCAGTTGCCTGTTGCTGTTATCGAACACTCTGCCAGTTCCCTGTTACTGTTATCGAACACTCTCCCAGTTCCTTGTTACTGATATACAACACTCTCCCATTTCCCTGTTACTGATATCAATTACACTTGTGGTTCTCTGTTACTGTTATCGAACACACTCCCAGATCCCTGCTACTGTTATCAAACGCTCTCCCAGCTCCTTGTTACTGATATACAGCACTCTCCCAGTTCCCTGCTACCGTTATCGAACACTCTCCCAGTTTCCTGTAACTGATATCAAACACACTTCCAGTTCCCTGTTACTGTTATCAAACACACGAACAGTTCCGTTTTACTGTAATCGAACACTCTCCCATTCCCAAATCAGTGTTATCAAACACTCCCTCAGTTCGCTGTTACTGATATCAAACACTCTCCCAGTTCCCTCTTACTGACATCAAACACACCCCCCGTTCCCTGTTACTGTTATCAAACACTCTCCCAGTTCCCTGTTACAAATATCAAACACACTCCCAGTTCATTGTTACTGATATCAAACACTCTCCCAGTTCCCCTTTTACTGTTATCAAACTGTCTCCCAGCTCCTTGTTACTGATATACAACACTCTCCCAGTTCCCTGTTACTGATATCAATTACACTTGCAGTTCCGTTACTGTTAGCGAACACACTCCCAGATCCCTCTTACTGTTATAGAAAACTCACCCAGTTGCCTGTTGCTGTTATCGAACACTCTGCCAGTTCCCTATTACTGTTATCGAACACTCTCCCAGCTCCTTGTTACTGATATACAACACTCTCCCAGTTCCCTGTTACTGATATCAATTACACTTGCAGTTCCCTGTTACTGTTATCGAACACTCTCCCAGCTCCTTGTTACTGATATACAACACTCTCCCAGTTCCCTGTTACTGTTAACAAACACTCTCTCAGTCCCGTGGAACTGATATCGCAAACTCTCCCAGTACCCTGTTACTGGTATCGAACACTCTCCCAGTTCCCTGTTACTATTATCAAACATTCTCCCAGTTCCCTGTTACGGATATCGAATAGTCTCCCAGTTCCCTGTCACTGATATCAAACTCTCCCCCAGATCCCTGTTACTGATCTCAAACATTCCCCGTTCCCTGTCAGTGATATCAAACTATCTCCCAGTTCATTCTCACTGACATCAAACACTTTCCGAGTACTTTGTCACTGATATCAAACACTCTCTCAGTCGGTAGTAACTGTTGTCGATAGCTCTCCCAGTTCCCTGTTACTGAAATCAAACACTCTCCCACTTCCCTGTTACTGATATCAAACACACTCCCAGTTCCCTGTTACTGTTAACGAACACTCTCCCAGTTCCCTGCTACTGCTATCGAACACTTTCCCAGTTTCCTGTTACTGATATCAGACACGCGCCCAGTTCCCTCTTACTGTTATCGACCACACTCACAGTTCCCTGTTACCGTTATCGAGCACTCACCCAGTTCATTGTTACTGATATCAAACACCCTCCCAGTTCCCTGTTACTGTTATCAAACGCTCTCCCAGCTCCTTGTTACTGATATACAACACTCGCCCAGTTCCCTGTTACTCTTACCAAACAGTTTCCCAATTCCTTGTCACTGATATCAAACTCTCCCCCAAATCCATTTTACTGATATCGGACACTCTCCCAGTTCACTGTCATGTGATCAGACACTCTCTCAGTTCCCTGGTACTGATATCAAACACACTCCCATTTCACTGTTACTGTTATCGAATACTCCCCCTGTTCCCTGTCACTGATATGGAATACTCTTCCAGTTACCTGTTACTGATATCAAACACTCTCCCAGTTCACTATCACTGACATCAAAGTTTCTCCTAGTTCATTGTCACTGATATCGAACACCTTCCCAGTTCCCTGTCACTGATATCAAACACTCTCCCTCTTCCCTGTTACAGATATCAGACATTCTCCCAGTTCCCTGTCATTGTTATCGAACACTCATCTAGTTTCCTGTTACTGTTATCAAATAGTCTCCCAGTTCCCTGTCACTGATATCAAACTCTCCCCCAGATCCCTGTTACTGATCTCAAACACTCTCCGTTCCCTGTCAGTGATATCAAACTATCTCCCAGTTCACTCTCACTGACATCAAACACTCTCCTTGTTCTTTGTCACTAATATCAAACACTCTCCCAGTCGCTTGTAACTGTTGTCGATTACTCTCCCAGTTCCCTGTTACAGTTATCAAATACTCTTCCAGTTCCCTGCTACTAATGTCGAACAAGCTCCCAGTTCCCTGTTACTGAAATCAAGCACTCTCCCAGTTCCGTGTTACTGATATCAAGCACACTCCCAGTTCCCTGTTACTGTTAACGAACACTCTCCCAGTTCCCTAATACCGTTATCGAACACTCTCCCAGTTTCCTGTAACTGATATCAAACACACTCCCAGTTCCCTGTTACTGTTAACGAACACTCTCTCAGTCCCGTGTAACTGATATCGCAAACTCTCCCAGTGCCCTGTTACTGGTATCGAACAGCCTCCCAGTTCCCTGTTACTATTAGCAAACATTCTCCCAGTTCCCTGTTACTGATATCGAATAGTCTCCCAGTTCACGATTAACGACATCAAACACTCATCTAGTTTCCTGTTACTGTTATCAAATAGTCTCCCAGTTCCCTGTCACTGATATCAAACTCTCCCCCAGATCCCTGTTACTGATCTCAAACACTCCCCGTTCCCTGTCAGTGATATCAAACTATCTCCCAGTTCATTCTCACTGACATCAAACACTCTCCGAGTACTTTGTCACTGATATCAAACACTCTCCCAGTCGGTAGTAACTGTTGTTGATAGCTCTCCCAGTTCCCTGTTACTGAAATCAAACACTCTCCCACTTCCCTGTTACTGATATCAAACACACTCCCAGTTCCCTGTTACTGTTAACGAACACTCTCCCTGTTCCCTGCTACTGCTATCGAATACTTTCCCAGTTTCCTGTTACTGATATCAGACACGCTCCCAGTTCCCTCTTACTGTTATCGACCACACTCACAGTTCCCTGTTACTGTTATCGAGCACTCACCCAGTTCATTGTTACTGATATCAAACACCCTCCCAGTTCCCTGTTACTGTTATCAAACGCTCTCCCAGCTCCTTGTTACTGATATACAACACTCGCCCAGTTCCCTGTTACTCTTACCAAACAGTTTCCCAATTCCTTGTCACTGATATCAAACTCTCCCCCAAATCCATTTTACTGATATCGGACACTCTCCCAGTTCACTGTCATGTGATCAGACACTCTCTCAGTTCCCTGGTACTGATATCAAACACACTCCCATTTCACTGTTACTGTTATCGAATACTCCCCCTGTTCCCTGTCACTGATCTCGAATACTCGTCCAGTTCCCTGTCACTGATATCAAACACTCTCCCTCTTCCCTGTTACAGATATCAGACATTCTCCCAGTTCCCTGTCATTGTTATCGAACACTCTCCCAGTTCCCTGTTACTGATATCGAATAGTCTCCCAGTTCACGATTAACGACATCAAACACTCACCTAGTTTCCTGTTACTGTTATCAAATAGTCCCCCAGTTCCCTGTCACTGATATCAAACTCTGCCCCAGATCCCTGTTACTGATCTCAAACACTCTCCGTTCCCTGCCAGTGATATCAAACTATCTCCCAGTTCATTCTCACTGACATCAAACACTCTCCTTGTTCTTTGTCACTAATATCAAACACTCTCCCAGTCGCTTGTAACTGTTGTCGATCACTCTCCCAGTTCCCTGTTACAGTTATCAAACACTCTTCCAGTTCCCTGCTACTAATGTCGAACGAGCTCCCAGTTCCCTGTTACTGAAATCAAGCACTCTCCCAGTTCCGTGTTACTGATATCAAGCACACTCCCAGTTCCCTGTTACTGTTAACGAACACTCTCCCAGTTCCCTGCTACCGTTATCCAACACTCTCCCAGTTTCCTGTAACTGATATCAAACACACTCCCAGTTCCCTGTTACTGTTATCAAACACACGAACAGTTCCGTTTTACTGTAATCGAACACTCTTCCATTCCCATATCAGTGTTATCAAACACTCCCCCAGTTCACTGTTACTGATATCAAACACTCTCCCAGTTCCCTCTTACTGACATCAAACACACCCCCAGTTCCCTGTTACTGTTATCAAACACTCCCCCAGTTCACTGTTACTGATATCAAACACTCTCCCAGTTCACTCTTACTGATATCAAACACTCCCCCAGTTCACTGTTACTGATATCAAACACTCTCCCAGTTCCCTGTCACTGATATCAAACCCTCCCACAGATCCATTTTACTGTTATCAGATACTCTCCCAGTTCCCTGTCACTGTTATCGATCACTCTCCGAGTTTCCTGTTGCTGATATTAAACACTCTCCCTGTTCCCTGTTACAGATATTAAACACATTCCCAGTTGATTGTTACTGATATCAAACACTCTCCCAGTTCCCTGTTACTGATACCAATTACACTTGCAGTTCCCTGTTACTGTTAGCGAACACACTCCCAGATCCCTCTTACTGTTAATCGAAAACTCTACCAGTTTCCTGTTACTGATATCGAACACGCTCCCAGTTCCTTGCAACTGTTGTCGATCTCTCTCCAAGTTCCCTGTTTCTCTGATCAAACACTCCTCCAGTTCCCTGTTGCTGTTATCGAACACTCACCCAGTTGCCTGTTGCTGTTATCGAACACTCTGCCAGTTCCCTGTTACTGTTACCGAACACTCTCCCAGCTCCTTGCTACTGATATACAACACTCTCTCATTTCCCTGTTACTGATATCAATTACACTCGTGGTTCTCTGTTACTGTTATCGAACACACTCCCAGATCCCTGCTACTGTTATCAAACGCTCTCCCAGCTCCTTGTTACTGATATACAGCACTCGCCCAGTTCCCTGTTACTCTTATCAAACAGTTTCCCAATTCCTTGTCACTGATATCAAACTCTCCCCCAAATCCATTTTACTGATATCAGACACTCTCCTAGTTCACTGTCATGTGATAAGACACTCTCTCAGTTCCCTGGTACTGATATCAAACACACTCCCATTTCACTGTTACTGTTATCGAATACTCCCCCTGTTCCTTGTCACTGATATCAAACTCTCCCCCAGATCCCTGTTACTGATCTCAAACACTCTCCTTTCCCTGTCAGTGATATCAAACTATCTCCCAGTTCACTCTCACTGACATCAAACACTCTCCTTGTTCTTTGTCACTAATATCAAACACTCTCCCAGTCGCTTGTAACTGTTGTCGATTACTCTCCCAGTTCCCTGTTACAGTTATCAAACACTCTTCCAGTTCCCTGCTACTAATGTCAAACAAGCTCCCAGTTCCCTGTTACTGAAATCAAGCACTCTCCCAGTTCCGTGTTACTGATATCAAACACACTCCCAGTTCCCTGTTACTGTTAACGAACACTCTCCCAGTTCCCTGCTACCGTTATCGATCACTCTCCCAGTTTCCTGTAACTGGTATCAAACACACTCCCAGTTCCCTGTTACTGTTATCAAACACACGAACAGTTCTCTTTTACTGTAATCGAACACTCTCCCATTCCCATATCAGTGTTTTCAAACACTCCCCCAGTTCACTGTTACTGATATCAAACACTCTCCCAGTTCCCTCTTACTGATATCAAACACACCCCTCGTTCCCTGTTACTGTTATCAAACACTCTCCCAGTTCCCTGTCACTGATATCAAACCCTCCCACAGATCCATTTTACTGTTATCAGATACTCTCCCAGTTCCCTGTCACTGTTATCGATCACTCTCCGAGTTTCCTGTTGCTGATATTGAACACTCTCCCTGTTCCCTGTTACAGATATTAAACACATTCCCAGTTGATTGTTACTGATATCAAACACTCTCCCAGTTCCCTGTTACTGATTTCAATTACACTTGCAGTTCCCTGTTACTGTTAGCGAACACACTCCCAGATCCCTCTTACTGTTATCGAACACTCTACCAGTTTCCTGTTACTGATATCGAACACGCTCCCAGTTCCTTGCAACTGTTGTCGATCCCTCTCCGAGTTCCCTGTTTCTGTGATCAAACACTCTTCCAGTTCCCTGTTGCTGTTATCGAACACTCACCCAGTTGCCTGTTGCTGTTATCGAACACTCTGCCAGTTCCCTGTTACTGTTATCGAACACTCTCCCAGTTCCTTGTTACTGATATACAACACTCTCCCATTTCCCTGTTACTGATATCAATTACACTTGTGGTTCTCTGTTACTGTTATCGAACACACTCCCAGATCCCTGCTACTGTTATCAAACGCTCTCCCAGCTCCTTGTTACTGATATACAGCACTCTCCCAGTTCCCTGCTACCGTTATCGAACACTCTCCCAGTTTCCTGTAACTGATATCAAACACACTTCCAGTTCCCTGTTACTGTTATCAAACACACGAACAGTTCCGTTTTACTGTAATCGAACACTCTCCCATTCCCAAATCAGTGTTATCAAACACTCCCTCAGTTCGCTGTTACTGATATCAAACACTCTCCCAGTTCCCTCTTACTGACATCAAACACACCCCCCGTTCCCTGTTACTGTTATCAAACACTCTCCCAGTTCCCTGTTACAAATATCAAACACACTCCCAGTTCATTGTTACTGATATCAAACACTCTCCCAGTTCCCCTTTTACTGTTATCAAACTGTCTCCCAGCTCCTTGTTACTGATATACAACACTCTCCCAGTTCCCTGTTACTGATATCAATTACACTTGCAGTTCCGTTACTGTTAGCGAACACACTCCCAGATCCCTCTTACTGTTATAGAAAACTCACCCAGTTGCCTGTTGCTGTTATCGAACACTCTGCCAGTTCCCTATTACTGTTATCGAACACTCTCCCAGCTCCTTGTTACTGATATACAACACTCTCCCAGTTCCCTGTTACTGATATCAATTACACTTGCAGTTCCCTGTTACTGTTATCGAACACTCTCCCAGCTCCTTGTTACTGATATACAACACTCTCCCAGTTCCCTGTTACTGTTAACAAACACTCTCTCAGTCCCGTGGAACTGATATCGCAAACTCTCCCAGTACCCTGTTACTGGTATCGAACACTCTCCCAGTTCCCTGTTACTATTATCAAACATTCTCCCAGTTCCCTGTTACGGATATCGAATAGTCTCCCAGTTCCCTGTCACTGATATCAAACTCTCCCCCAGATCCCTGTTACTGATCTCAAACATTCCCCGTTCCCTGTCAGTGATATCAAACTATCTCCCAGTTCATTCTCACTGACATCAAACACTTTCCGAGTACTTTGTCACTGATATCAAACACTCTCTCAGTCGGTAGTAACTGTTGTCGATAGCTCTCCCAGTTCCCTGTTACTGAAATCAAACACTCTCCCACTTCCCTGTTACTGATATCAAACACACTCCCAGTTCCCTGTTACTGTTAACGAACACTCTCCCAGTTCCCTGCTACTGCTATCGAACACTTTCCCAGTTTCCTGTTACTGATATCAGACACGCGCCCAGTTCCCTCTTACTGTTATCGACCACACTCACAGTTCCCTGTTACCGTTATCGAGCACTCACCCAGTTCATTGTTACTGATATCAAACACCCTCCCAGTTCCCTGTTACTGTTATCAAACGCTCTCCCAGCTCCTTGTTACTGATATACAACACTCGCCCAGTTCCCTGTTACTCTTACCAAACAGTTTCCCAATTCCTTGTCACTGATATCAAACTCTCCCCCAAATCCATTTTACTGATATCGGACACTCTCCCAGTTCACTGTCATGTGATCAGACACTCTCTCAGTTCCCTGGTACTGATATCAAACACACTCCCATTTCACTGTTACTGTTATCGAATACTCCCCCTGTTCCCTGTCACTGATATGGAATACTCTTCCAGTTACCTGTTACTGATATCAAACACTCTCCCAGTTCACTATCACTGACATCAAAGTTTCTCCTAGTTCATTGTCACTGATATCGAACACCTTCCCAGTTCCCTGTCACTGATATCAAACACTCTCCCTCTTCCCTGTTACAGATATCAGACATTCTCCCAGTTCCCTGTCATTGTTATCGAACACTCATCTAGTTTCCTGTTACTGTTATCAAATAGTCTCCCAGTTCCCTGTCACTGATATCAAACTCTCCCCCAGATCCCTGTTACTGATCTCAAACACTCTCCGTTCCCTGTCAGTGATATCAAACTATCTCCCAGTTCACTCTCACTGACATCAAACACTCTCCTTGTTCTTTGTCACTAATATCAAACACTCTCCCAGTCGCTTGTAACTGTTGTCGATTACTCTCCCAGTTCCCTGTTACAGTTATCAAATACTCTTCCAGTTCCCTGCTACTAATGTCGAACAAGCTCCCAGTTCCCTGTTACTGAAATCAAGCACTCTCCCAGTTCCGTGTTACTGATATCAAGCACACTCCCAGTTCCCTGTTACTGTTAACGAACACTCTCCCAGTTCCCTAATACCGTTATCGAACACTCTCCCAGTTTCCTGTAACTGATATCAAACACACTCCCAGTTCCCTGTTACTGTTAACGAACACTCTCTCAGTCCCGTGTAACTGATATCGCAAACTCTCCCAGTGCCCTGTTACTGGTATCGAACAGCCTCCCAGTTCCCTGTTACTATTAGCAAACATTCTCCCAGTTCCCTGTTACTGATATCGAATAGTCTCCCAGTTCACGATTAACGACATCAAACACTCATCTAGTTTCCTGTTACTGTTATCAAATAGTCTCCCAGTTCCCTGTCACTGATATCAAACTCTCCCCCAGATCCCTGTTACTGATCTCAAACACTCCCCGTTCCCTGTCAGTGATATCAAACTATCTCCCAGTTCATTCTCACTGATATCAAACACTCTCCGAGTACTTTGTCACTGATATCAAACACTCTCCCAGTCGGTAGTAACTGTTGTTGATAGCTCTCCCAGTTCCCTGTTACTGAAATCAAACACTCTCCCACTTCCCTGTTACTGATATCAAACACACTCCCAGTTCCCTGTTACTGTTAACGAACACTCTCCCTGTTCCCTGCTACTGCTATCGAATACTTTCCCAGTTTCCTGTTACTGATATCAGACACGCTCCCAGTTCCCTCTTACTGTTATCGACCACACTCACAGTTCCCTGTTACTGTTATCGAGCACTCACCCAGTTCATTGTTACTGATATCAAACACCCTCCCAGTTCCCTGTTACTGTTATCAAACGCTCTCCCAGCTCCTTGTTACTGATATACAACACTCGCCCAGTTCCCTGTTACTCTTACCAAACAGTTTCCCAATTCCTTGTCACTGATATCAAACTCTCCCCCAAATCCATTTTACTGATATCGGACACTCTCCCAGTTCACTGTCATGTGATCAGACACTCTCTCAGTTCCCTGGTACTGATATCAAACACACTCCCATTTCACTGTTACTGTTATCGAATACTCCCCCTGTTCCCTGTCACTGATCTCGAATACTCGTCCAGTTCCCTGTCACTGATATCAAACACTCTCCCTCTTCCCTGTTACAGATATCAGACATTCTCCCAGTTCCCTGTCATTGTTATCGAACACTCTCCCAGTTCCCTGTTACTGATATCGAATAGTCTCCCAGTTCACGATTAACGACATCAAACACTCACCTAGTTTCCTGTTACTGTTATCAAATAGTCCCCCAGTTCCCTGTCACTGATATCAAACTCTGCCCCAGATCCCTGTTACTGATCTCAAACACTCTCCGTTCCCTGCCAGTGATATCAAACTATCTCCCAGTTCATTCTCACTGACATCAAACACTCTCCTTGTTCTTTGTCACTAATATCAAACACTCTCCCAGTCGCTTGTAACTGTTGTCGATCACTCTCCCAGTTCCCTGTTACAGTTATCAAACACTCTTCCAGTTCCCTGCTACTAATGTCGAACGAGCTCCCAGTTCCCTGTTACTGAAATCAAGCACTCTCCCAGTTCCGTGTTACTGATATCAAGCACACTCCCAGTTCCCTGTTACTGTTAACGAACACTCTCCCAGTTCCCTGCTACCGTTATCCAACACTCTCCCAGTTTCCTGTAACTGATATCAAACACACTCCCAGTTCCCTGTTACTGTTATCAAACACACGAACAGTTCCGTTTTACTGTAATCGAACACTCTTCCATTCCCATATCAGTGTTATCAAACACTCCCCCAGTTCACTGTTACTGATATCAAACACTCTCCCAGTTCCCTCTTACTGACATCAAACACACCCCCAGTTCCCTGTTACTGTTATCAAACACTCCCCCAGTTCACTGTTACTGATATCAAACACTCTCCCAGTTCACTCTTACTGATATCAAACACTCCCCCAGTTCACTGTTACTGATATCAAACACTCTCCCAGTTCCCTGTCACTGATATCAAACCCTCCCACAGATCCATTTTACTGTTATCAGATACTCTCCCAGTTCCCTGTCACTGTTATCGATCACTCTCCGAGTTTCCTGTTGCTGATATTAAACACTCTCCCTGTTCCCTGTTACAGATATTAAACACATTCCCAGTTGATTGTTACTGATATCAAACACTCTCCCAGTTCCCTGTTACTGATACCAATTACACTTGCAGTTCCCTGTTACTGTTAGCGAACACACTCCCAGATCCCTCTTACTGTTAATCGAAAACTCTACCAGTTTCCTGTTACTGATATCGAACACGCTCCCAGTTCCTTGCAACTGTTGTCGATCTCTCTCCAAGTTCCCTGTTTCTCTGATCAAACACTCCTCCAGTTCCCTGTTGCTGTTATCGAACACTCACCCAGTTGCCTGTTGCTGTTATCGAACACTCTGCCAGTTCCCTGTTACTGTTACCGAACACTCTCCCAGCTCCTTGCTACTGATATACAACACTCTCTCATTTCCCTGTTACTGATATCAATTACACTCGTGGTTCTCTGTTACTGTTATCGAACACACTCCCAGATCCCTGCTACTGTTATCAAACGCTCTCCCAGCTCCTTGTTACTGATATACAGCACTCGCCCAGTTCCCTGTTACTCTTATCAAACAGTTTCCCAATTCCTTGTCACTGATATCAAACTCTCCCCCAAATCCATTTTACTGATATCAGACACTCTCCTAGTTCACTGTCATGTGATAAGACACTCTCTCAGTTCCCTGGTACTGATATCAAACACACTCCCATTTCACTGTTACTGTTATCGAATACTCCCCCTGTTCCTTGTCACTGATATCAAACTCTCCCCCAGATCCCTGTTACTGATCTCAAACACTCTCCTTTCCCTGTCAGTGATATCAAACTATCACCCAGTTCACTCTCACTGACATCAAACACTCTCCTTGTTCTTTGTCACTAATATCAAACACTCTCCCAGTCGCTTGTAACTGTTGTCGATTACTCTCCCAGTTCCCTGTTACAGTTATCAAACACTCTTCCAGTTCCCTGCTACTAATGTCGAACAAGCTCCCCGTTCCCTGTTACTGAAATCAAACACTCTCCCAGTTCCGTGTTACTGATATCAAGCACACCCCGAGTTCCCTGTTACTGTTAACGAACACTCTCCCAGTTCCCTGCTACCGTTATCGAACACTCTCCCAGTTTCCTGTAACTGATATCAAACACACTCCCAGTTCCCTGTTACTGTTATCAAACACACGAACAGTTCCGTTTTACCGTAATCGAACACTCTCCCATTCCCATATCAGTGTTATCAAACACTCCCCCAGTTCGCTGTTACTGATATCAAACACTCTCCCAGTTCCCTCTTACTGACATCAAACCCTCCCACAGATCCATTTTACTGTTATCAGATACTCTCCCAGTTCCCTGTCACTGCTATCGATCACTCTCCGAGTTTCCTGTTACTGATATTCAACACTCTCCCTGTTCCCTGTTACAAATATCAAACACACTCCCAGTTCATTGTTACTGATATCAAACACTCTCCCAATTGCCTTTTCCTGTTATCAAACCGTTTCCCAGCTCCTTGTTACTGATATACAACACTCTCCCAGTTCCCTGTTACTGATATCAATTACACTTGCAGTTCCGTTACTGTTAGCGAACACACTCCCAGATCCCTCTTACTGTTATTGAAAACTCACCCAGTTGCCTGTTGCTGTTATCGAACACTCTGCCAGTTCCCTATTACTGTTATCGAACACTCTCCCAGCTCCTTGTTACTGATATACAACACTCTCCCAGTTCCCTGTTACTGATATCAATTACACTTGCAGTTCCCTGTTACTGTTATCGAACACTCTCCCAGTTCCTTGTTACTGATATACAACACTCTCCCAGTTCCCTGTTAGTGATATCAATTACACTTGCAGTTCCCTGTTACTGTTATCGAACACTCTCCCAGCTCCTTGTTACTGATATACAACACTCTCCCAGTTCCCTGTTACTGTTAACAAACACTCTCTCAGTCCCGTGTAACTGATATCGCAAACTCTCCCAGTACCCTGTTACTGGTATCGAACAGCCTCCCAGTTCCCTGTTACAATTAGCAAACATTCTCCCAGTTCCCTGTTACTGATATCGAATAGTCTCCCAGCTCACAATTAACGACATCAAACACTCACCTAGTTTCCTGTTACTGTTATCAAATAGTCTCCCAGTTCCCTGTCACTGATATCAAACTCTCCCCCAGATCCCTGTTACTGATCTCAAACATTCCCCGTTCCCTGTCAGTGATATCAAACTATCTCCCAGTTCATTCTCACTGACATCAAACACTCTCCGAGTACTTTGTCACTGATATCAAACACTCTCCCAGTCGGTAGTAACTGTTGTCGATAGCTCTCCCAGTTCCCTGTTACTGAAATCAAACACTCTCCCACTTCCCTGTTACTGATATCAAACACACTCCCAGTTCCCTGTTACTGTTAACGAACACTCTCCCTGTTCCCTGCTACTGCTATCGAACACTTTCCCAGTTTCCTGTTACTGATATCAGACACGCTCCCAGTTCCCTCTTACTGTTATCGACCACACTCACAGTTCCCTGTTACTGTTATCGAGCACTCACCCAGTTCATTGTTACTGATATCAAACACCCTCCCAGTTCCCTGTTACTGTTATCAAACGCTCTCCCAGCTCCTTGTTACTGATATACAACACTCGCCCAGTTCCCTGTTACTCTTACCAAACAGTTTCCCAATTCCTTGTCACTGATATCAAACTCTCCCCCAAATCCATTTTACTGATATCGGACACTCTCCCAGTTCATTGTCATGTGATCAGACACTCTGTCAGTTCCCTGGTACTGATATCAAACACACTCCCATTTCACTGTTACTGTTATCGAATACTCCCCCTGTTCCCTGTCACTGATATGGAATACTCTTCCAATTACCTGTTACTGATATCAAACACTCTCCCAGTTCACTATCACTGACATCAAAGTTTCTCCTAGTTCATTGTCACTGATATCGAACACCTTCCCAGTTCCCTGTCACTGATATCAACCACTCTCCCTCTTCCCTGTTACAGATATCAGACATTCTCCCAGTTCCCTATCATTGTTATCGAACACTCTCCCAGTTCCCTGTTACTGATATCGAATAGTCTCCCAGTTCACGATTAATGACATCAAACACTCACCTAGTTTCCTGTTACTGTTATCAAATAGTCTCCCAGTTCCCTGTCACTGATATCAAACTCTCCCCCAGATCCCTGTTACTGATCTCAAACACTCTCCGTTCCCTGTCAGTGATATCAAACTATCTCCCAGTTCACTCTCACTGACATCAAACACTCTCCTTGTTCTTTGTCACTAATATCAAACACTCTCCCAGTCGCTTGTAACTGTTGTCGATTACTCTCCCAGT
The DNA here is from genome assembly GCF_030028105.1 of Mobula birostris. Lineage (NCBI taxonomy): Eukaryota > Metazoa > Chordata > Chondrichthyes > Myliobatiformes > Myliobatidae > Mobula > Mobula birostris. The sequence continues at coordinate 1,625,091 of NC_092402.1, read as the reverse complement.
TCCCTGTTACAGTTATCAAACACTCTTCCAGTTCCCTGCTACTAATGTCGAACAAGCTCCCAGTTCCCTGTTACTGAAATCAAGCACTCTCCCAGTTCCGTGTTACTGATATCAAAAACACTCCCAGTTCCCTGTTACTGTTAACGAACACTCTCCCAGTTCACAGCCACTGATATCAAACACTCTGCCAGTTTCTTGTTACAGTTGTCAATCACTCTCCCAGTTCCCTGTTATTGTTATCAAACACTCTCCCAGTTCCATGTTACTGATGTCGAACACTCTCCTAGTTCCTTGTTACTGATGTCGAACACTCTCATAGTTCCCTGTTACTGTTATCGAATACTCTTCCAGTTCCATGTCGCTGTTGTCAAACACACTCCCAGTTCTATGTTACTGATATCGATCACTCTCCCAGTTGCCTGTTACTGATATCAAACACTCTACCAGTTCTCTGTTACTGGTGTGGAAAACTCTCCCAGTTGCATGTCGCTGTTATCATCAGACTCTCAGTTCCCTGTTACTGATATCGAACACACTCCCAGTTCCCTTTTACTGGAATCGAACTCTCTCCCTTTTCCATGTCACTGTTATCAAACATTCTCCCAGTTACCTGTTACTGTTATCAAACAGTCTCCCAGTTTCCTGCCACTGATATCAACCACACACCCAGTTCCTTGTTACAGTTATCGAACACACTCCCAGTACCCTGTAACTGATATCGAAAACTTTCCCAGTTCCCTGTTACTGATATCAAACATTCCCCCAGATCCCTGTTACTGATACCGAATAGTCTCCCAGTTCCTGCTTCACGAGATCAAATCATCGCCCAGTACCCTGTTACTGACCTCAAACACTCTCCTAGTTCATTGACACTGATATCATACACTCTCCCAGTCACTTGTAACTGTAATCGATCAATCTCCCAGGTCGCTGTTACAGTTATCAAACAGTCTTCCAGTTCCCTGTTACTGTTATCGAACACTCTCCCAGTTCCCTGTTACTGATATCAAACACACTCGCAGTTCCCTGTTACCGTTTTTGTACACACTCCCAGTTCCCTGTTACTGTCATCGAACACTCTCTCAGTACCCAGTAACTGATATCAAAAACTCTCCTTTTCCCTGTTACTGATGTCGAACACTCTCCCAGTTCCCTGTTACTGATATGAAGCACCCTCCCAGTTCCTTGTTACTGTTATCAAACACACTCCCAGTTCGCTGTTACTGATATCAAACACTCACCCAGTTTCCTATTACTGTTATCAAATAGTCTCCCAGCTCCCTGTCACTGATATCAAACTCTCCCCCAGATCCCTGTTACTGATCTCAAACACCCTCTGTTCCCTGTCAGTGATATCAAACTATCTCCCAGTTCATGGTCACTGACATCAAACACTGTCCTAGTTCTTTGTCACTGATATCAAACACTCTCCCAGTCGCTAGCAACTGTTGTCAATAACTCTCCCAGTTCCCTGTTACCGTAATCAAACACTCTTCCAGTTCCCTGGTACTAATGTCGAACAAGCTCCCAGTTCCCTGTTACTGAAATGAAACACTCTCCCACTTCCCTGTTACTGATATCAAACACACTCCCAGTTCCCTGTTACTGTTATCAAACTGTCTCCCAGCTCCTTGTTACTGATATACAACACTCTCCCAGTTCCCTGTTACTGATATCAATCACACTCGCAGTTCCGTTACCGTTATCGAACACACTCCCAGATCCCTGTTACTGTTATCAAACACTCTACCAGTTACCTGTTACTGATATCGAACACTCTCCCAGTTCCTTGTAACTGTGTTCGATCACTCCTGCAGTTCCCTGTTACTGTTATCAAACACTTTCCCAGTTGCCTGTTGCTGTTATCGAACACTCTGCCAATTCCCTGTTACTGTAATCGAACACTCTCCCAGTTCCCTATTGCTGATATCAAACACTCTCCTAGTTCACTGTCTCTGACATCAGAGACTCTCCTAGTTCATTGTCACTGATATCAAACACCCTCCCAGTTCCCTGTCACTGTGATCGAACACTCTCCCAGTTTCTTTTACTGATATCAGACACTCTCCCTGTTCCGTTACTGATATCAGACACTCTGCCAGTTCATTGTTACCGATATCAAACACTCGCCCAGTTCCCTGTCATGTGATCAGATGATCTCCCAGTTTACTGTCACTGATATCAAACACTCTCCCAGTTCCTTATAACAGATGTCGATCACTCTTCAAGTTCCCTGTTACTGTTATCAAACTGTCTCCCAGCTCCTTGTTACTGATATACAACACTCTCCCAGTTCCCTGTTACCAATATCAATCACACTCGCAGTTCCCTGTTACCGTTATCGAACACACTCCTAGATCCCTGTTACTATTATCGAACACTTTACCAGTTGCCTGTTGCTGTTATCGAACACTCTGCCAATTCCGTTACTGTCATCGAACATTCTCCCATTTCCGTATCAGTGTTATCAAACACTCTCTCACTTAGCTGTTACTGATATCGAACACTCTCCCAGTTCCCTGTTAGTGTTATGAAACACTCTCCCAGCTCCCTCTTACTGGTATACAACACTCTCACAGTTCCCTGTTACGGATATGAAACACACACGTAGTTATCTGATTCTGTTATCAAAGAGTCCCCCAGTTCCCTGTCACTGTGATCAGACGCTCTCTCAGTTCCCTGGTACTGATATCAAACACATTCCCATTTCACTGTTACTGTTATCGAATACTCTCCTCACTCCCTGTCACTGATATCGAACACTCTCACAGTTACCTGTTACTGATATCAAACACTCTCCCAGCTCACTGTCTCTGATATCAAAGACTCTCCCTGTTCCCTGTTACTGATATCAAACACCCTCCCAGTTCCCTGTCACTGTAATCGAACACTCTCCCCGTTCCTGTTACTGTTATCAAACACTCTCCCGGTTCCTGTTACTGTTATCAAACACTCTCCCTGTTCCCTGTTACTGATATCAAACAATCTCCCAGTTCACTGTAACTGATATCAAACACTCTCCCAGTTCCTTGTAACAGTTGTCAATCACTCTCCAAGTTCCCTGTTACTGTTATCAAACTCACTCCCAGCTCCTTGTTACTGATATCAATCACACTCGCAGTTTCCTGTTACTGTTATCGAACACACTCCCAGATCCCTGTTTCTGTTATCGAACACTCTCCCAGTTCCCTGTTTCTATTATCAAACATTCTCCCAGTTCGCTGTTACTGATATTGAATGGTCTCCCAGTTCACGGTTAACAACATCAAACACTCACCCAGTTTCCTATTACTGTTATCAAATAGTCTCCCAGTTCCCTGTCACTGATATCAAACTCTCCCCCAGATCCCTGTTACTGACCTCAAACACTCTCCGTTCCCTGTCACTGATATCAAACTACCTCCCAGTTCACTCTCACTGACATCAAACACTCTCCTTGTTCTTTGTCACTGATATCAAACACTCTCCCAGTCGCTTGTAACTGTTGTCGATTACTCTCCCAGTTCCCTGTTACAGTTATCAAACACTCTTCCAGTTCCCTGCTACTAATGTCGAACAAGCTCCCAGTTCCCCGTTACTGAAATCAAGCACTCTCCCAGTTCCGTGTTACTGATATCAAGCACACTCCCAGTTCCCTGTTACTGTTAACGAACACTCTCCCAGTTCCCTGCTACCATTATCAAACACTCTCCCAGTTTCCTGTAACTGATATCAAACCCACCCCCAGTTCCCTGTTACTGTTATCAAACACACGAACAGTTCCGTTTTACAGTAATCGAACACTCTCCCATTCCAATATCAGTGTTATCAAACACTCCCCCAGTTCTCTGTTACTGATATCAAACACTCTCCCAGTTCCCTCTTACTGACATCAAACACACCCCTCGTTCCCTGCTACTGTTATCAAACACTCTCCCAGTTCCCTGTCACTGATATCAAACCCTCCCACAGATCCATTTTACTATTATCAGATACTCTCCCAGTTCCCTGACAATGTTATCGATCACTCTCTGAGTTTCCTGTTACTGATATTGAACACTCTCCCTGTTCCCTGTTACAAATATCAAACACACTCCCAGTTCATTGTTACTGATATCAAACACTCTCCCAATTCCCTTTTACTGTTATCAAAATGTCTCCCAGCTCCTTGTTACTGATATACAACACTCTCTCAGTTCACTGTTACTGATATCAATTACACTTGCAGTTCCGTTACTGTTAGCGAACACTCTCCCAGCTCCATGTTACTGATATACAACACTCTCCCAGTTCCCTGTTAGTGATATCAATTACACTTGCAGTTCCCTGTTACTGTTATTGAACACTCTCCCAGCTCCTTGTTACTGATATACAACACTCTCCCAGTTCCCTGTTACTGTTAACAAACACTCTCTCAGTCCCGTGTAACTGATATCGCAAACTCTCCCAGTACCCTGTTACTGGTATCGAACACTCTCCCATTTCCCTGTTACTAATATCAAAAATTCTCCCAGTTCCCTGTTACTGATATCGAATAGTCTCCCAGTTCACGATTAACGACATCAAACACTCACCTAGTTTCCTGTTACTGTTATCAAATAGTCTCCCAGTTCCCTGTCACTGATATCAAACTCTCACCCAGATCCCTGTTACTGATCTCAAACACTCTCCGTTCCCTGTCAGTGATATCAAACTATCTCCCAGTTCACTCTCACTGACATCAAACACTCTCCTTGTTCTTTGTCACTAATATCAAACACTCTCCCAGTCGCTTGTAACTGTTGTCGATTACTCTCCCAGTTCCCTGTTACAGTTATCAAATACTCTTCCAGTTCCCTGCTACTAATGTCGAACAAGCTCCCAGTTCCCTGTTACTGAAATCAAGCACTCTCCCAGTTCCGTGTTACTGATATCAAGCACACTCCCAGTTCCCTGTTACTGTTAACGAACACTCTCCCAGTTCCCTACTACCGTTATCGAACACTCTCCCAGTTTCCTGTAACTGATATCAAACACACTCCCAGTTCCCTGTTACTGTTATCAAACACACGAACAGTTCCGTTTTACTGTAATCGAACACTCTCCCATTCCCATATCAGTGTTATCAAACACTCCCCCAGTTCGCTGTTACTGATATCAAACACTCTCCCAGTTCCCTCTTACTGACATCAAACACACCCCTCGTTCCCTGTTACTGTTATCAAACACTCTCCCAGTTCCCTGTCACTGATATCAAACCCTCCCACAGATCCATTTTACTGTTATCAGATACTCTCCCAGTTCCCTGTCACTGCTATCGATCACTCTCCGAGTTTCCTGTTACTGATATTGAACACTCTCCCTGTTCCCTGTTACAAATATCAAACACACTCCCAGTTCATTGTTACTGATATCAAACACTCTCCAAATTCCCTTTTACTGTTATCAAACTGTCTCCCAGCTCCTTGTTACTCATATACAACACTCTCCCAGTTCCCTGTTACTGATATCAATTACACTTGCAGTTCCGTTACTGTTAGCGAACACACTCCCAGATCCCTCTTACTATTATCGAAAACTCACCCAGTTGCCTGTTGCTGTTATCGAACACTCTGCCAGTTCCCTATTTCTGTTATCGAACATTCTCCCAGCTACTTGTTACTGATATACAACACTCTCCCAGTTCCCTGTTACTGTTAACAATCACTCTCTCAGTCCCGTTTAACTGATATCGCAAACTCTCCCAGTACCCTGTTACTGGTATCAAACACTCTCCCAGTTCCCTGTTACTAATATCAAACATTCTCCCAATTCCCTGTTACTGATATCGAATAGTCTCCCAGTTCACGATTAACGACATCAAACACACCCCTCATTCCCTGTTACTGTTATCAAACACTCTCCCAGCTCCCTGTCACTGATATCAAACCCTCCCACAGATCCATTTTACTGTTATCAGATACTCTCCCAGTTCCCTGTCACTGCTATCGATCACTCTCCGAGTTTCCTGTTACTGATATTGAACACTCTCCCTGTTCCCTGTTACAAATATCAAACACACTCCCAGTTCATTGTTACTGATATCAAACACTCTCCCAATTCCCTTTTACTGTTATCAAACTGTCTCCCAGCTCCTTGTTACTCATATACAACACTCTCCCAGTTCCCTGTTACTGATATCAATTACACTTGCAGTTCCGTTACTGTTAGCGAACACACTCCCAGATCCCTCTTACTATTATCGAAAACTCACCCAGTTGCCTGTTGCTGTTATCGAACACTCTGCCAGTTCCCTATTTCTGTTATCGAACACTCTCCCAGCTACTTGTTACTGATATACAACACTCTCCCAGTTCCCTGTTACTGTTGACAATCACTCTCTCAGTCCCGTTTAACTGATATCGCAAACTCTCCCAGTACCCTGTTACTGGTATCAAACACTCTCCCAGTTCCCTGTTACTAATATCAAACATTCTCCCAATTCCCTGTTACTGATATCGAATAGTCTCCCAGTTCACGATTAACGACATCAAACACTCACCTAGTTTCCTGTTACTGTTATCAAATAGTCTCCCAGTTCCCTGTCACTGATATCAAACTCTCCCCCAGATCACCGTTACTGATCTCAAACATTCCCTGTTCCCTGTCAGTGATATCAAACTATCTCCCAGTTCATTCTCACTGACATCACACACTCTCCGAGTACTTTGTCACTGATATCAAACACTCTCCCAGTCGGTAGTAACTGTTGTCGATAGCTCTCCCAGTTCCCTGTTACTGAAATCAAACACTCTCCCACTTCCCTGTTACTCATATCAAACACACTCCCAGTTCCCTGTTACTGTTAACGAACACTCTCCCTGTTCCCTGCTACTGCTATCGAACACTTTCCCAGTTTCCTGTTACTGATATCAGACACGCTCCCAGTTCCCTCTTACTGTTATCGACCACACTCACAGTTCCCTGTTACTGTTATCGAGCACTCACCCAGTTCATTGTTACTGATATCAAACACCCTCCCAGTTCCCTGTTACTGTTATCAAACGCTCTCCCAGCTCTTTGTTACTGATATACAACACTCGCCCAGTTCCCTGTTACTGTTATCAAATAGTCTCCCAGTTCCCTGTCACTGATATCAAACTCTCCCCCAGATCCCTGTTACTGATGTCAAACACTCTCCGTTCCCTGTTAGTGATATCAAACTATCTCCCAGTTCACTCTCACTGACATCAAACACTCTCCTTGTTCTTTGTCACTAATATCAAACACTCTCCCAGTCACTTGTAACTGTTGTCGATTACTCTCCCAGTTCCCTGTTACAGTTATCAAACACTCTTCCAGTTCCCTGCTACTAATGTCGAACGAGCTCCCAGTTCCCTGTTACTGAAATCAAGCACTCTCCCAGTTCCGTGTTACTGATATCAAACACACTCCCAGTTCCCTGTTACTGTCATCAAACGCTCTCCCAGCTCTTTGTTACTGATATACAACACTCGCCCAGTTCCCTGTTACTGTTATCAAATAGTCTCCCAGTTCCCTGTCACTGATATCAAACTCTCCCCCAGATCCCTGTTACTGATGTCAAACACTCTCCGTTCCCTGTTAGTGATATCAAACTATCTCCCAGTTCACTCTCACTGACATCAAACACTCTCCTTGTTCTTTGTCACTAATATCAAACACTCTCCCAGTCACTTGTAACTGTTGTCGATTACTCTCCCAGTTCCCTGTTACAGTTATCAAACACTCTTCCAGTTCCCTGCTACTAATGTCGAACGAGCTCCCAGTTCCCTGTTACTGAAATCAAGCACTCTCCCAGTTCCGTGTTACTGATATCAAACACACTCCCAGTTCCCTGTCACTGTTATCAAACGCTCTCCCAGCTCTTTGTTACTGATATACAACACTCGCCCAGTTCCCTGTTACTGTTATCAAATAGTCTCCCAGTTCCCTGTCACTGATATCAAACTCTCCCCCAGATCCCTGTTACTGATCTCAAACACTCTCCGTTCCCTGTTAGTGATATCAAACTATCTCCCAGTTCACTCTCACTGACATCAAACACTCTCCTTGTTCTTTGTCACTAATATCAAACACTCTCCCAGTCACTTGTAACTGTTGTCGATTACTCTCCCAGTTCCCTGTTACAGTTATCAAACACTCTTCCAGTTCCCTGCTACTAATGTCGAACGAGCTCCCAGTTCCCTGTTACTGAAATCAAGCACTCTCCCAGTTCCGTGTTACTGATATCAAACACACTCCCAGTTCCCTGTTACTGTTAACGAACACTCTCCCAGTTCCCTGCTACCGTTATCCATCACTCTCCCAGTTTCCTGTAACTGATATCAAACACACTCCCAGTTCCCTGTTACTGTTATCAAACACACGAACAGTTCCGTTTTACTGTAATCGAACACTCTCCCATTCCCATATCAGTGTTATCAAACACTCCCCCAGTTCACTGTTACTGATATCAAACACTCTCCCAGTTCTTCTTACTGATATCAAACACACCCCTCGTTCCCTGTTACTGTTAACAAACACTCTCCCAGTTCCCTGTCACTGATATCAAACCCTCCCACAGATCGATTTTACTGTTATCAGATACTCTCCCAGTTCCCTGTCACTGTTATCGATCACTCTCCGAGTTTCCTGTTGCTGATATTGAACACTCTCCCTGTTCCCTGTTACAGATATTAAACACATTCCCAGTTGATTGTTACTGATATGAAACACTCTCCCAGTTCCCTGTTACTGATATCAATTACACTTGCAGTTCTCTGTTACTGTTAGCGAACACACTCCCAGATCCCTCTTACTGTTAATCGAAAACTCTACCAGTTTCCTGTTACTGATATCGAACACGCTCCCAGTTCCTTGCAACTGTTGTCGATCCCTCTCCGAGTTCCCTGTTTCTGTGATCAAACACTCTTCCAGTTCCCTGTTGCTGTTATTGAACACTCACCCAGTTCATTGTTACTGATATCAAACACCCTCCCAGTTCCCTGTTACTGTTATCAAATGCTCTCCCAGCTCTTTGTTACTGATATACAACACTCGCCCAGTTCCCTGTTACTCTTACCAAACAGTTTCCCAATTTCTTGTCACTGATATCAAACTCTCCCCCAAATCCATTTTACTGATATCGGACACTCTCCCAGTTCATTGTCATGTGATCAGACACCCTCTCAGTTCCCTGGTACTGATATCAAACACACTCCCATTTCACTGTTACTGTTATCGAATACTCCCCCTGTTCCCTGTCACTGATCTCGAATACTCTTCCAGTTACCTGTTACTGATATCAAACACTCTCCCAGTTCACTATCACTGACATCAAAGTTTCTCCTAGTTCATTGTCACTGATATCGAACACCTTCCCAGTTCCCTGTCACTGATATCAAACACTCTCCCTCTTCCCTGTTACAGATATCAGACATTCTCCCAGTTCCCTGTCATTGTTATCGAACACTCTCCCAGTTCCCTGTTACTGATATCGAATAGTCTCCCAGTTCACGATTAACGACATCAAACACTCACCTAGTTTCCTGTTACTGTTATCAAATAGTCTCCCAGTTCCCTGTCACTGATATCAAACTCTCACCCAGATCCCTGTTACTGATCTCAAACACTCTCCGTTCCCTGTCAGTGATATCAAACTATCTCCCAGTTCACTCTCACTGACATCAAACACTCTCCTTGTTCTTTGTCACTAATATCAAACACTCTCCCAGTCACTTGTAACTGTTGTCGATTACTCTCCCAGTTCCCTGTTACAGTTATCAAACACTCTTCCAGTTCCCTGCTATTAATGTCGAACAAGCTCCCAGTTCGTTGTTACTGAAATCAAAGACTCTCCCAGTTCCGTGTTACTGATATCAAGTACACTCCCAGTTCCCTGTTACTGTTAACGAACACTATCCCAGTTCCCTGCTACCGTTATCCATCACTCTCCCAGTTTCCTGTAACTGATATCAAACACACTCCCAGTTCCCTGTTACTGTTATCAAACACACGAACAGTTCCGTTTTACTGTAATCGAACACTCTCCCATTCCCATATCAGTGTTATCGAACACTCCCCCAGTTCGCTGTTACTGATATCAAACACTCTCCCAGTTCCCTCTTACTGACATCAAACACACCCCTCGTTCCCTGTTACTGTTATCAAACACTCTCCCAGTTCCCTGTCACTGATATCAAACCCTCCCACAGATCCATTTTACTGTTATCAGATACTCTTCCAGTTCCCTGTCACTGCTATCGATCACTCTCCGAGTTTTCTGTTACTGATATTCAACACTCTCCCTGTTCCGTTACAAATATCAAACACACTCCCAGTTCATTGTTACTGATATCAAACACTCTCCCAATTCCCTTTTACTGTTATCAAACCGTCTCCCAGCTCCTTGTTACTGATATACAACACTCTCCCAGTTCCCTGTTACTGATATCAATTACACTTGCAGTTCCGTTACTGTTAGCGAACACACTCCCAGATCCCTCTTACTGTTATTGAAAACTCACCCAGTTGCCTGTTGCTGTTATCGAACACTCTGCCAGTTCCCTATTACTGTTATCGAACACTCTCCCAGCTCCTTGTTACTGATATACAACACTCTCCCAGTTCCCTGTTACTGATATCAATTACACTTGCAGTTCCCTGTTACTGTTATCGAACACTCTCCCAGCTCCTTGTTACTGATATACAACACTCTCCCAGTTCCCTGTTACTGATATCAATTACACTTGCAGTTCCCTGTTACTGTTATCGAACACTCTCCCAGCTCCTTGTTACTGATATACAACACTCTCCCAGTTCCCTGTTAGTGATATCAATTACACTTGCAGTTCCCTGTTACTGTTATCGAACACTCTCCCAGCTCCTTGTTACTGATATACAACACTCTCCCAGTTCCCTGTTACTGTTAACAAACACTCTCTCAATCCCGTGTAACTGATATCGCAAACTCTCCCAGCACCTTGTTACTGGTATCGAACAGCCTCCCAGTTCCCTGTTACTATTAGCAAGCATTCTCCCAGTTCCCTGTTACTGATATCAAATAGTCTCCCAGCTCACGATTAACGACATCAAACACTCACCTAGTTTCCTGTTACTGTTATCAAATAGTCTCCCAGTTCCCTGTCACTGATATCAAACTCTGCCCCAGATCCCTGTTACTGATCTCAAACATTCCCCGTTCCCTGTCAGTGATATCAAACTATCTCCCAGTTCATTCTCACTGACATCAAACACTCTCCGAGTACTTTGTCACTGATATCAAACACTCTCCCAGTCGGTAGTAACTGTTGTCGATAGCTCTCCCAGTTCCCTGTTACTGTTAACGAACACTCTCCCTGTTCCCTGCTACTGCTATCGAACACTTTCCCAGTTTCCTGTTACTGATATCAGACACGCTCCCAGTTCCCTCTTACTGTTATCGACCACACTCACAGTTCCCGGTTACTGTTATCGAGCACTCACCCAGTTCATTGTTACTGATATCAAACACCCTCCCGGTTCCCTGTTACTGTTATCAAATGCTCTCCCAGCTCCTTGTTACTGATATACAACACTCGCCCAGTTCCCTGTTACTCTTACCAAACAGTTTCCCAATTCCTTGTCACTGATATCAAACTCTCCCCCAAATCCATTTTACTGATATTGGACACTCTCCCAGTTCATTGTCATGTGATCAGACACTCTCTCAGTTCCCTGGTACTGATATCAAATACACTCCCATTTCACTGTTACTGTTATCGAATACTCCCCCTGTTCCCTGTCACTGATATCGAATACTCTTCCAGTTACCTGTTCCTGATATCAAACACTCTCCCAGTTCACTATCACTGACATCAAAGTTTCTCCTAGTTCATTGTCACTGATATCGAACACCTTCCCAGTTCCCTGTCACTGATATCAAACACTCTCCCTCTTCCCTGTTACAGATATCAGACATTCTCCCAGTTCCCTGTCATTGTTATCGAACACTCTCCCAGTTCCCTGTTACTGATATCAAATAGTCTCCCAGTTCCCTGTCACTGATATCAAACTCTCCCCCAAATCCCTGTTACTGATGTCAAACACTCTCCGTTCCCTGTCAGTGATATCAAACTATCTCCCAGTTCACTCTCACTGACATCAAACACTCTCCTTGTTCTTTGTCACTAATATCAAACACTCTCCCAGTCACTTGTAACTGTTGTCGATTACTCTCCCAGTTCCCTGTTACTGTTATCGAACACTCTCCCAGCTCCTTGTTACTGATATACAACACTCTCCCAGTTCCCTGTTACTGTTAACAAACACTCTCTCAGTCCCGTGTAACTGATATCGCAAACTCTCCCAGCACCCTGTTACTGGTGTCGAACACTCTCCCAGTTCCCTGTTACTATTATCAAACATTCTCCCAGTTCCCTGTTACTGATATCGAATAGTCTCCCAGTTCACGATTAACGACATCAAACACTCACCTATTTTCCTGTTACTGTTATCAAATAGTCTCCCAGTTCCCTGTCACTGATATCAAGCTCTCCCCCAGATCCCTGTTACTGATCTCAAACATTCCCCGTTCCCTGTCAGTGATATCAAACTATCTCCCAGTTCATTCTCACTGACATCAAACACTCTCCTAGTACTTTGTCACTGATATCAAACACTCTCCCAGTCAGTAGTAACTGTTGTCGATAACTCTCCCAGTTCCCTGTTACAGTAATCAAACACTCTTCCAGTTCCCTGGTACTAATGTCGAACAAGCTCCCAGTTCCCTGTTACTGAAATCAAGCACTCTCCCAGTTCCGTGTTACTGAAATCAAACACTCTCTCACTTCCCTGTTACTGATATCAAACACACTCCCAGTTCCCTGTAACTGTTATCGAACACTTTCCCAGTTTCCTGTTACTGATATCAAACACGCTCCCAGTTCCCTCTTACTGTTATCGACCACACTCACAGTTCCCTGTTACTGTTATCGAGCACTCACCCAGTTCATTGTTACTGATATCAAACACCCTCCCAGTTCCCTGTTACTGTAATCAAACGCTCTCCCAGCTCCTTGTTACTGATATACAACACTCGCCCAGTTCCCTGTTACTCTTATCAAACAGTTTCCCAATTCCTTGTGACTGATATTAAACTCTCCCCCAAATCCATTTTACTGATATCGGACACTCTCCCAGTTCACTGTCATGTGATAAGACACTCTCTCAGTTCCCTGGTACTGATATCAAACACACTCTCATTTCACTGTTACTGTTATCGAATACTCCCCCTGTTCCCTGTCACTGATATCGAATACTCCTCCAGTTACCTGTTACTGATATCAAACACTCTCCCAGTTCACTATCATCGACATCAAAGTTTCTCCTAGTTCATTGTCACTGATATCGAACACTCTCCCAGTTCCCTGTCACTGATATCAAACACTCTCCCTCTTCCCTGTTACAGATATCAGACATTCTCCCAGTTCCCTGTCATTGTTATCGAACACTCTCTCAGTTCCCTGTCACTGATATCAAACTCTCCCCCAGATCCCTGTTACTGATGTCAAACACTCTCCGTTCCCTGTTAGTGATATCAAACTATCTCCCAGCTCACTCTCACTGACATCAAACACTCTCCTCGTTCTTTGTCACTAATATCAAACACTCTCCCAGTCACTTGTAACTGTTGTCGATTACTCTCCCAGTTCCCTGTTACTGTTATCGAACACTCTCCCAGCTCCTTGTTACTGATATACAACACTCTCCCAGTTCCCTGTTACTGTTAACAAACACTCTCTCAGTCCCGTGTAACTGATATCGCAAACTCTCCCAGCACCCTGTTACTGGTGTCGAACACTCTCCCAGTTCCCTGTTACTATTATCAAACATTCTCCCAGTTCCCTGTTACTGATATCGAATAGTCTCCCAGTTCACGATTAACGACATCAAACACTCACCTATTTTCCTGTTACTGTTATCAAATAGTCTCCCAGTTCCCTGTCACTGATATCAAGCTCTCCCCCAGATCCCTGTTACTGATCTCAAACATTCCCCGTTCCCTGTCAGTGATATCAAACTATCTCCCAGTTCATTCTCACTGACATCAAACACTCTCCTAGTACTTTGTCACTGATATCAAACACTCTCCCAGTCGGTAGTAACTGTTGTCGATAACTCTCCCAGTTCCCTGTTACAGTAATCAAACACTCTTCCAGTTCCCTGGTACTAATGTCGAACAAGCTCCCAGTTCCCTGTTACTGAAATCAAGCACTCTCCCAGTTCCGTGTTACTGAAATCAAACACTCTCTCACTTCCCTGTTACTGATATCAAACACACTCCCAGTTCCCTGTAACTGTTATCGAACACTTTCCCAGTTTCCTGTTACTGATATCAAACACGCTCCCAGTTCCCTCTTACTGTTATCGACCACACTCACAGTTCCCTGTTACTGTTATCGAGCGCTCACCCAGTTCATTGTTACTGATATCAAACACCCTCCCAGTTCCCTGTTACTGTAATCAAACGCTCTCCCAGCTCCTTGTTACTGATATACAACACTCGCCCAGTTCCCTGTTACTCTTATCAAACAGTTTCCCAATTCCTTGTGACTGATATTAAACTCTCCCCCAAATCCATTTTACTGATATCGGACACTCTCCCAGTTCACTGTCATGTGATAAGACACTCTCTCAGTTCCCTGGTACTGATATCAAACACACTCCCATTTCACTGTTACTGTTATCGAATACTCCCCCTGTTCCCTGTCACTGATATCGAATACTCCTCCAGTTACCTGTTACTGATATCAAACACTCTCCCAGTTCACTATCATCGACATCAAAGTTTCTCCTAGTTCATTGTCACTGATATCGAACACTCTCCCAGTTCCCTGTCACTGATATCAAACACTCTCCCTCTTCCCTGTTACAGATATCAAACATTCTCCCAGTTCCCTGTCATTGTTATCGAACACTCTCTCAGTTCCCTGTCACTGATATCAAACTCTCCCCCAGATCCCTGTTACTGATGTCAAACACTCTCCGTTCCCTGTTAGTGATATCAAACTATCTCCCAGCTCACTCTCACTGACATCAAACACTCTCCTCGTTCTTTGTCACTAATATCAAACACTCTCCCAGTCACTTGTAACTGTTGTTGATCACTCTGCCAGTTCCCTGTTACAGTTATCAAACACTCTTCCAGTTCCCTTTTACTGTTATCAAACTGTCTCCCAGCTCCTTGTTACTGATATACAACACTCTCCCAGTTCCCTGTTACTGATATCAATTACACTTGCAGTTCCCTGTTACTGTTAGCGAACACACTCCCAGATCCCTCTTACTGTTATAGAACACGCTACCAGTTTCCTGTTACTGATATCGAACACGCTCCCAGTTCCTTGCAACTGTTGTCGATCCCTTTCCGAGTTCCCTGTTTCTGTGATCAAACACTCTCCCAGTTCCCTGTTGCTGTTATCGAACACTCTGCCAGTTCCCTGTTACTGTTATCGAACACTCTCCCAGCTCCTTGTTACTGATATACAACACTCTCCCAGTTCCCTATTACTGTTATCAAACACTCTCTCAGTCCCCTGTAACTGATATCGCAAACTCTCCCAGTACCCTGTTCCTGGTATCGAACACTGTCCCAGTTCCCTGTTACTATTATCAAACATTCTCCCAGTTTACTGTTAATGATATCGAATAGTCTCGCAGTTCGCGATTAACGACATCAAACACTCACCTACTTTCCTGTTACTGTTATCAAATAGTCTCCCAGTTCCCTGTCACTGATATCAAACTTTCCCCCAGATCCCTGTTACTGATCTCAAACACTCTCCGTTCCCTGTCAGTGATATCAAAGTATCTCCCAGTTCACTCTCACTGACATCAAGCACGCCCCTTTTTCTTTGTCACTAATATCAAACATTCTCCCAGTCGATTGTAACTGCTGTCGATCACTCTCCCAGTTCTCTGTTACAGTTATCAAACACTCTTCCAGTTCCCTGCTACTAATGTCGAACAATCTCCCAGTTCCCTGTTACTGAAATCAAGCACTCTCCCAGTTCCGTGTTACTGATATCAAACACACTCCCAGTTCCGTTACTGATATCAAACACACTCCCAGTTCCCTGTAACTGATATCAAACACACTCCCAGTTCCTTGTTACTGTTAACAAACACTCTCCCAGTTCCCTGCTACTGTTATCAACACTCTCCCAGTTTTTTGTTACTGATATCAAACACACTCTCAGTTCCCTGCTACTGTTATCAAACACTCTCCCAGTTCCCTGTTACTGATATCAAACACACGAACAGTTCCCTTTTACTGTATTCGAATATTCTCCCATTTCCATATCAGTGTTATCAAACACTCTTCCAGTTCGCTTTTACTGATATCAAATACTCTCCCAGTTCCCTGTTAGTGTTATCGAACACTCTCCCTGTTCCCTGTTACAAATATCAGACACTCTCCCAGTTCATTGTCTCCTCCAGATCTATTTTACTGATATCGGACACTCTCCCACTTCACTGTCATGTGATGAGAAGCTCTCTCAGTTCCCTGGTACTGATATCAAACACACTCCCATTTCACTGTTACTGTGATCGAATACTACCCCTGTTCCCTGTCATTGATATCAAACACTCTCCCAGTTACCTTGCACTGATATCAAACACACTCCCAATTCCCTGTTACTGTTAACGAAGACTCTCCCAGTTCCCTGCTACTGTTATCGAACACTCTCCCAGTTTCCTGTTACTGATATCAAACACACTCCCAGTTCCCTGTTACTGATATCAAACACTCTACCATTTCTCTATCACTGTTATCGAACACTCTCCCAGTTTACTGTTACTGATATCGAACACTCTCCCTTCTCCCTGTTACAGATATCAAACACACTCACAGTTCCCTCTTACTGTTATCGACCACTCTCACAGTTCCCTGTTACTGTTATCGAGCACTCACCCAGTTCATTGTTACTAATATCAAACACCCTCCCAGTTTCCTGTCACTGTTATCGAAAACTCTCCTAGTTTCCTGTTACTGATATCGAACACTATCCCAGTTCCCTGTTGCTGTTATCAAACGCTCTCCCAGCTCATTGTTACTGATATACAACACTCGCCATGTTCCCTGTTACTCTTATCAAACAGTCTCCCAATTCCTTGTCACTGATATCAAACTCTCCCCCAAATCCATTTTACTGACACTCTACCAGTTCACTGTCACTGTGATCAGACGTTCTCTCAGTTCCCTGGTACTGATATCAAACACACTCCCACTTCACCGTTACTGTGATCAAAAACTACCCCTGTTCCCTGTCATTGATATCAAACACTCTCCCAGTTACCTGTCACTGATATCAAACACTCTCCCAGTTCACTGTCACTGATATCAAACGCTCTCCAAGTTCCCTGTTACTAATATCAAACACACTCCCAATTCCCTGTTACTGTTAACGAACACTCTCCCAGTTCCCTGTTACTGTTTTCAAATAGTCTCCCAGTTCCCTGTCACTGATATCAAACTCTCCCCCAGATCACTGTTACTGATCACAAACACTCTCAGTCCCCTGTCAGTGCTATCTAACTATCTCCCAGTTCACTCTCACTGACATCAAACACTCTCCTCGCTCTTTGTCACTAATATCAAACACTCTCCCAGTCGCTTGTAACTGTTGTCGATCACTCTCCCAGTTCCCTGTTACAGTTATCAAACACTCTTCCAGTTCCCTGCTACTAATGTCGAACAAGCTCCCAGTTCCCTGTTACTGAAATCAAGCACTCTCCCAGTTCCGTGTTACTGATATCAAACACACTCCCAGTTCCCTGTTACTGTTAACGAACACTCTCCCAGTTCCCTGCTACCGTTATCGAACACTCTCCCAGTTCCCTGTTACTGATATCAAACACACTCACAGTTCCCTGTTACTGCTATCGAACACACTCCCAGATCCCTGTTACTGTTATCGAGCACTCTATCAGCTTCCTGTTACTGATATCGAACACTCTCCCAGTTCCTTGGAACTGTTGTCGATCACTCTCCCAGTTCCCTGTTGCTGTTATCAAACACTCTCTCAGTCCGCTGTAACAGATATCGCAAACTCTCCCAGTACCCTGTTACAGATATCAAACACTCTCCCAGTTCCCTGTTACTATTATCAAACATTCTCCCAGTTCCCTGTTACTGATATCGAATAGTCACCCAGTTCACGGTTAACGACATCAAACACTCACCTAGTTTCCTGTTACTGTTATCAAATAGTCTCCCAGTTCCCTGTCACTGATATCAAGCTCTCCCCCAGATCCCTGTTACTGATCTCAAACACGCTCCGTTCCCTGTCAGTGATATCAAACTATCTCCCAGTTCCCTGTCACTGACATCAAACACTCTCCTAGTTCTTTGTCACTGATATCAAACACTCTCCCAGTCACTAGTAACTGTTCTCGCTCACTCTCCCCGTTCCCTGTTACTAATATCAATTACACTCGCAGTTCCCTGTTACTGTTATCGAACTGGCTCCCAGCTCCTTGTTACTGATTTACAACACTCTCCCAGTTCCCTGTTTCTGATATCAACTACACTCGCAGTTCCCTGTTACTGTTATCGAACACACTCCCAGATCCCTCCTACTGATATCGAACACGCTCCCAGTTCCTAGCAACTGTTGTCGATCCCTCTCCGAGTTCCGTTACTGTGATCAAAGACTCTCCCAGTTCCCTGTTCCAGTTATCGAACACTCACCCAGTTGCCTGTTGCTGTTATCGAACACTCTACCAGTTCCCTGTTACCGTTATTGAACACTCTCCCAGCTCCTTGTTACTGATATACAACACTCTCCCAGTACCCTGTTACTGATATCAATTACACTCGCAGTTCCCGGTTACTGTTATCGAACACACTCCCAGATCCCTGTTAATGTTATCGAGCACTCTACCAGTTTCCTGTTACTGATAATCGAACACTCTCCCCATTCCTTGTAACTGTTGTTGATCACTCTCCCAGTTCCCTATTGCTGTTATCAAACACTCTCTCAGTCCATTGTAACTGATATCGCAAACTCTCCCAGTACCCTGTTACTGGTATCGAACAAACTCCCAGTTCCCTGTTACTAGTATCAAACATTCTCCCAGTTCCCTGTTACTGATATCGAATAGTCTCCCAGTTCAAGATTAATGACATCAAACACTCAGCTAGTTTCCAGTTACCGTTATCAAATAGTCTCCCAGTTCCCTGTCACTGATATCAAACTCTCCCCCAGATCCCTGTTACTGATCTCAAACACTCCCTGTTCCCTCTCAGTGATATCAAACTATCTCCCAGTTCACTCTCACTGACATCAAACACTCTCCTTGTTCTTTGTCACTAATATCAAACACTCTCCCAGTCGCTTGTAACTGTTGTCGATCACTCTCCCAGTTCCCTGTTGCTGTTATCAAACATTCTCTCAGTCCACTGTAAATGATATCGCATACTCTCCTAGTACCCTGTTACTGGTATCAAACACTTTCCCAGTTCCCTGTTACTATTATCAAACATTCTCCCAGTTCCCTGTTACTGAAATCAAGCACTCTCCCAGTTCCGTGTTACTGATATCAAACACACTCCCAGTTCCCTGTTACTGTTAACGAACATTCTCCCAGTTCCCTGCTACTGTTATCGAACACTCTCCCAGTTCCCCGTCACTGATATCAAACTCTCCCCCAGATCCCTGTTACTGATTTCAAACACTCTCCGTTTCCTGTCAGTGATATCAAACTATCTCCCAGTTCACTCTCACTGACATCAAACACTCTCCTTGTTCTTTGTCACTGAAATCAAACACTCTGCCAGTCGGTTGTAACTGTTGTCGATCACTCTGCCAGTTCCCTGTTACAGTTATCAAACACTCTTCCAGTTCCCTGCTACTAATGTCGAAAAGCTCCAGTTCCCTGTTACTGAAATCAAGCACTCTACCAGTTCTGTGTTACTGAGATCAAACACACTCCCAGTTCCCTGTTACTGTTAACGAACACGCTCCCAGTACCCTGTTACTGGTATCGAACACTCTCCCAGTTCCCTGTTACTATTATCAAACATTCTCCCAGTTCCCTGTTACTGATATCGAATAGTCTCCCAGTTCACGGTTAACGACATCAAACACTCACCTTGTTTCCTGTTACTGTTATCAAATAGTCTCCCAGTTCCCTGTCACTGATATCAAACTCTTCCCCAGATCCCTGCTACTGATCTCAAATACTCTCCGTTCCCTTCAGTGATATCAATCTATCTCCCAGTTCACTCTCACTGACATCAAATACTCTCCTAGTTCTTTGTCACTGATATCAAACACTCTCCCAGTTCTCTTGTAACTGTTGACGATCACTCTCCCAGTTCCCTGTTACATTTATCAAACACTCTTCCAGTTCCCTGCTACTAATGTCGAACAAGCTCCCAGTTCCCTGTTACTGAAATCAAGCACTCTCCCAGTTCCGTGTTACTGATTTCAAACACTCTCCCAGTTTCCTGTTACTGAAATCAAACACTCTCCCAGTTCCCTGTTACTGTTATCAAACACACGAACAGTTCCGTTTTACTGTAATTGAACACTCTCCCATTCCCATATCAGTGTTATCAAACACCCGCCCAGTTCGCTGTTACTGATATGAAACACTTTCCCAGTCCCTGTTAGTGTTATCAAACACTTTCCCAGATCCCGTGTTACTGATATAAAACACTCTCCCAGTTCCCTCTTACTGATATCAAACACACCCCTAGTTCCCTGTTACTGTTATCAAACAGTCTCCCAGTTCCCTGTCACTGATATCAAACCCTCCCACAGATCCATTTTACTGTTATCAGATACTCTCCCAGTTCCCTGTCACTGTTATCGATCACTCTCCGAGTTTCCTATTACTGATATTGAACACTCTCCCTGTTCCCTGTTACAGATATCAAACACACTCCCAGTTCTTTGTTACTGATATCAAACACTCTCCCAGTTCCCTTTTACTATTATCAAACTGTCTCCCAGCTCCTTGTTACTGATATACAACACTCTCCCAGTTCCCTGTTACTGATATCAATTATACTTGCAGTTCCCTGTTACTGTTAGCGAACACACTACCAGATCCCTCTCAGTGTTATCGAACACTCTACCAGTTTCCTGTTACTGATATCGAACACGCTCCCAGTTCCTTGCAACTGTTGTCGATCCCTCTCCGAGTTCCCTGTTTCTGTGATCAAATACTCTCCCAGTTCCCTGTTGCTGTTATCGAACACTCACCCAGTTGCCTGTTGCTGTTATCGAACACTCTGCCAGTTCCCTGTTACTGTTATCGAACACTCTCCCAGCTCCTTGTTACTGATATACAACACTCTCCCAGTTCCATGTTACTAATATCAATTACACTCGCAGTTCCCTGTTACTGTTATCGAACACACTCCCAGATCCCTGTTCCTGTTGTCGAGCACTCTACCAGTTTCCTGTTACTGGTATCGAACACTCTCCCAGTTCCCTGTTACTATTATCAAACATTCTCCCAGTTCCCTGTTACTGATATCGAATAGTCACCCAGTTCACGGTTAACGACATCAAACACTCACCTAGTTTCCTGTTACTGTTATCAAATAGTCTCCCAGTTCCCTGTCACTGATATCAAACTCTCCCCCAGATCCCTGTTACTGATCTCAAACACTCCCCGTTCCCTGTCAGTGATATCAAACTATCTCCCAGTTCACTCTCTCTGACATCAAACTCTCCTTGTTCTTTGTCACTAATATCAAACACTCTCCCAGTCGCTTGTAACTGTTGTCGATCACTCTCCCAGTTCCCTGTTGCTGTTATCAAACATTCTCTCAGTCCACTGTAACTGATATCGCATACTCTCCTAGCACCCTGTTACTGGTATCAAACACTCTCCCAGTTCCCTGTTACTATTATCAAACATTCTCCCAGTTCCCTGTCACTGATATCAAACTCTCCCCCAGATCCCTGTTACTGATCTCAAACACTCTCCGTTCCCTGTCAGTGATATCAAACTATCTCCCAGTTCACTCTCACTGACATCAAACACTCTCCTTGTTCTTTGTCATTAATATCAAACACTCTCCCAGTCGCTTGTAACTGTTGTCAATCACTCTCCCAGTTCCCTGTTACAGTTATCAAACACTCTTCCAGTTCCCTGCTACTAATGTCAAACAAGCTCCCAGTTCCCTGTTACTGAAATCAAGCACTCTCCCAGTTCCGTGTTACTGATATCAAACACACTCCCAGTTCCCTGTTACTGTTAACGAACATTCTCCCAGTTCCCTGCTACTGTTATCGAACACTCTCCCAGTTCCCTGTCACTGATATCAAACTCTTCCCCAGATCCCTGCTACTGATCTCAAATACTCTCCGTTCCCTTCAGTGATATCAATCTATCTCCCAGTTCACTCTCACTGACATCAAATACTCTCCTAGTTCTTTGTCACTGATATCAAACACTCTCCCAGTTCTCTTGTAACTGTTGACGATCACTCTCCCAGTTCCCTGTTACATTTATCAAACACTCTTCCAGTTCCCTGCTACTAATGTCGAACAAGCTCCCAGTTCCCTGTTACTGAAATCAAGCACTCTCCCAGTTCCGTGTTACTGATTTCAAACACTCTCCCAGTTTCCTGTTACTGAAATCAAACACTCTCCCAGTTCCCTGTTACTGTTATCAAACACACGAACAGTTCCGTTTTACTGTAATTGAACACTCTCCCATTCCCATATCAGTGTTATCAAACACCCGCCCAGTTCGCTGTTACTGATATGAAACACTTTCCCAGTCCCTGTTAGTGTTATCAAACACTTTCCCAGATCCCGTGTTACTGATATAAAACACTCTCCCAGTTCCCTCTTACTGATATCAAACACACCCCTAGTTCCCTGTTACTGTTATCAAACAGTCTCCCAGTTCCCTGTCACTGATATCAAACCCTCCCACAGATCCATTTTACTGTTATCAGATACTCTCCCAGTTCCCTGTCACTGTTATCGATCACTCTCCGAGTTTCCTATTACTGATATTGAACACTCTCCCTGTTCCCTGTTACAGATATCAAACACACTCCCAGTTCTTTGTTACTGATATCAAACACTCTCCCAGTTCCCTTTTACTATTATCAAACTGTCTCCCAGCTCCTTGTTACTGATATACAACACTCTCCCAGTTCCCTGTTACTGATATCAATTATACTTGCAGTTCCCTGTTACTGTTAGCGAACACACTACCAGATCCCTCTCAGTGTTATCGAACACTCTACCAGTTTCCTGTTACTGATATCGAACACGCTCCCAGTTCCTTGCAACTGTTGTCGATCCCTCTCCGAGTTCCCTGTTTCTGTGATCAAATACTCTCCCAGTTCCCTGTTGCTGTTATCGAACACTCACCCAGTTGCCTGTTGCTGTTATCGAACACTCTGCCAGTTCCCTGTTACTGTTATCGAACACTCTCCCAGCTCCTTGTTACTGATATACAACACTCTCCCAGTTCCATGTTACTAATATCAATTACACTCGCAGTTCCCTGTTACTGTTATCGAACACACTCCCAGATCCCTGTTCCTGTTGTCGAGCACTCTACCAGTTTCCTGTTACTGGTATCGAACACTCTCCCAGTTCCCTGTTACTATTATCAAACATTCTCCCAGTTCCCTGTTACTGATATCGAATAGTCACCCAGTTCACGGTTAACGACATCAAACACTCACCTAGTTTCCTGTTACTGTTATCAAATAGTCTCCCAGTTCCCTGTCACTGATATCAAACTCTCCCCCAGATCCCTGTTACTGATCTCAAACACTCCCCGTTCCCTGTCAGTGATATCAAACTATCTCCCAGTTCACTCTCTCTGACATCAAACTCTCCTTGTTCTTTGTCACTAATATCAAACACTCTCCCAGTCGCTTGTAACTGTTGTCGATCACTCTCCCAGTTCCCTGTTGCTGTTATCAAACATTCTCTCAGTCCACTGTAACTGATATCGCATACTCTCCTAGCACCCTGTTACTGGTATCAAACACTCTCCCAGTTCCCTGTTACTATTATCAAACATTCTCCCAGTTCCCTGTCACTGATATCAAACTCTCCCCCAGATCCCTGTTACTGATCTCAAACACTCTCCGTTCCCTGTCAGTGATATCAAACTATCTCCCAGTTCACTCTCACTGACATCAAACACTCTCCTTGTTCTTTGTCATTAATATCAAACACTCTCCCAGTCGCTTGTAACTGTTGTCAATCACTCTCCCAGTTCCCTGTTACAGTTATCAAACACTCTTCCAGTTCCCTGCTACTAATGTCAAACAAGCTCCCAGTTCCCTGTTACTGAAATCAAGCACTCTCCCAGTTCCGTGTTACTGATATCAAACACACTCCCAGTTCCCTGTTACTGTTAACGAACATTCTCCCAGTTCCCTGCTACTGTTATCGAACACTCTCCCAGTTCCCTGTCACTGATATCAAACTCTCCCCCAGATCCCTGTTACTGATCTCAAACACTCTCCGTTTCCTGTCAGTGATATCAAACTATCTCCCAGTTCACTCTCACTGACATTAAACACTCTCCTTGTTCTTTGTCACTAATATCAAACACTCTCCCAGTCGCTTGTAACTGTTGTCAATCACTCTCCCAGTTCCCTGTTACAGTTATCAAACACTCTTCCAGTTCCCTGCTACTAATGTCAAACAAGCTCCCAGTTCCCTGTTACTGAAATCAAGCACTCTCCCAGTTCCGTGTTACTGATATCAAACACACTCCCAGTTCCCTGTTACTGTTAACGAACATTCTCCCAGTTCCCTGCTACTGTTATCGAACACTCTCCCAGTTCCCTGTCACTGATATCAAACTTTCCCCCAGATCCCTGTTACTGATCTCAAACACTCTCCGTTTCCTGTCAGTGATATCAAGCTATCTCCCAGTTCACTCTCACTGACATTAAACACTCTCCTCGTTCTTTGTCACAGAAATCAAACACTCTCCCAGTCGGTTGTAACTGTTGTCGATCACTCTGCCAGTTCCCTGTTACAGTTTGTCAAACACTCTTCCTGTTCCCTGCTACTAATGTCGAAAAGCTCCAGTTCCCTGTTACTGAAATCAAGCACTCTACCAGTTCTGTGTTACTGAGATCAAACAAACTCCCAGTTCCCTGTTACTGTTAACGAACACGCTCCCAGTACCCTGTTACTGGTATCGAACACTCTCCCAGTTCCCTGTTACTATTATCAAACATTCTCCCAGTTCTCTGTTACTGATATCGAATAGTCTCCCAGTTCACGGTTAACGACATCAAACACTCACCTTGTTTCCTGTTACTGTTATCAAATAGTCTCCCAGTTCCCTGTCACTGATATCAAACTCTTCCCCAGATCCCTGCTACTGATCTCAAACACTCTCCGTTCCCTTCAGTGATATCAATCTATCTCCCAGTTCACTCTCACTGACATCAAATACTCTCCTAGTTCTTTGTCACTGATATCAAACATTCTCCCAGTCGATTGTAACTGTTGACGATCACTCTCCCAGTTCTCTGTTACATTTATCAAACACTCTTCCAGTTCCCTGCTACTAATGTCGAACAAGCTCCCAGTTCCCTGTTACTGATTTCAAACACACTCCCAGTTCCCTGTTACTGTTAACAAACACACTCCCAGTTCCCTGATACTGTTATCGAACACTCTCCCAGTTCCCTGTTACTGTTATCAAACACAGGAACAGTTCCGTTTTACTGTAATCGAACACTCTCCCATTCCCATATCACTGTTATCAAACACCCGCCCAGTTCGCTGTTACGGATATGAAACACTTTCCCAGTCCCTGTTAGTGTTATCAAACACTCTCCCAGCTCCCGTGTTACTGATATAAAACACTCTCCCAGTTCCCTCTTACTGATATCAAACACACCCCTAGTTCCCTATTACTGTTGTCAAACAGTCTCCCAGTTCCCTGTTACTGATATCAAACACACTCCCAGTTCCCTGTTACTGTTATCAAACAGTCTCCCAGTTCCCTGTCACTGATATCAAACCCTCCCATAGATCCATTTTACTGTTATCAGATACTCTCCCAGTTCCCTGTCACTGTTATCGATCACTCTCCGAGTTTCCTGTTACTGATATTGAACACTCTCCCTGTTCCCTGTTACAGATATCAAACACACTCCCAGTTCTTTGTTACTGATATCAAACACTCTCCCAGTTCCCTTTTACTGTTATCAAACTGTCTCCCAGCTCCTTGTTACTGATATACAACACTCTCCCAGTTCCTTGTTGCTGAGATCAATTACACTCGCAGTTCCCTGTTACTGTTATCGAACACACTCCCAGTTCCTTGTAACTGTTGTTGATCACTCTCCCAGTTCCCTGTTGCTGTTATCAAACACTCTCTCAGTCCCCTGTAACTGATATCGCAAACTCTCCCAGTACCCTGTTACTGGTACCGAACACTCTCCCAGTTCCCTGTTGCTATTATCAAACATTCTCCCAGTTCCCTGTTACTGATATCGAATAGTCTCCCAGTTCACGATTAACCACATCAAACACTCACCTAGTTTCCTGTTACTGTTATCAAATAGTTCTCAGTTCCCTGTCACTGATATCAAACTCTCCCCCAGCTCCCTGTTACTGATCTCAAACACGCTCCATTCCCTGTCAGTGATATCAAACTATCTCCCAGTTCACTCTCACTGACATCAAACACTCTCCTTGTTCTTTGTCACTAATATCAAACACTCTCCCAGTCGCTTGTAACTGTTGTCGATCACTCTCCCAGTTCCCTGTTCCTGATATCAATTACACTTGCAGTTCCCTGTTACTGATATCGAACATGCTCCCAGTTCCTTGCAACTGTTGTCGATCCCTCTCCGAGTTCCCTGTTACTGTGATCAAACAGTCTCCCAGTCGCTTGTAACTGCTGTCGATCACTCTGCCAGTTCCCTGTTACAGTTATCAAACCCTCTTCCAGTTTCCTGCTACTAATGTGGAACATGCTCCCAGTTCCCCGTAACTGAAAGCAAGCACTCTCCTAGTTCCGTGTTACTGATATCAAACATACTCCCAGTTCCCTGTTATTGTTAACGAACACTCTTCCAGTTCCCTGCTACTAATGTTGAACAAGCTCCCAGTTCCCTGTTACTGAAATCAAGCACTCTCCCAGTTCCGTGTTACTGATTTCAAACACTCTCCCAGTTCCCTGATACTGTTATCGAACACTCTCCCAGTTTCCTGTTACTGAAATCAAACACTCTCCCAGTTCCCTGTTACTGTTATCAAACACCCGAACAGTTTCCTTTTACTGTAATCAAACACTCTCCCATTCCCATATCAGTGTTATCAAACACTCCCCCAGTTCGCTGTTACTGATATCGAACAATCTGCCAGTTCCCTGTTAATCTTATCAAACACTTTCCCAGCTCCCTGTTACTGTTATCAAACACCCTCCCAGTTCCCTGTCATGATATCAAACCCTCCCACAGATCCCTGTTACTGTTATCGAACACTCTCCCAGTTCCCTGTCACTGTTATCGATCACTCTCCGAGTTTCCTGTTACTGATATTGAACACTCTCGCTGTTCCCTGTTACAGATATCAAACACACTCCCGGTTCATTGTTACTGATATCAAACACTCTCCCAGTTCCCTTTTACTGTTATCAAACTGTCTCTCAGCTCCTTGTTACTGATATACAACACTCTCCCAGTTCCCTGTTACTGATATCAATTACACTTGCAGTTCCCTGTTACTGTTAGCAAACACACTCCCAGTTCCCTGTTACTATTATCAAACATTCTCCCAGTTCGCTGTTACTGATATCGAATAGTCTCCCAGTTCACGATTAACGACATCAAACACTCACCCAGTTTCCTTTTGCTGTTATCAAATAGTCTCCCAGTTCCCTGTCACTGATATCAAACTCTCCCCCAGATCCCTGTTACTGATCTCAAACACTCTCTGTTCCCTGTCAGTGATATCAAACTATCTCCCAGTTCACTCTCACTGACATCAAACGCTCTCCTCGTTCTTTCTCACTAATGTCAAACACTCTCCCAGTCGCTTGTAACTGTTGTCGATCACTCTCCCAGTTCCCTGTTACAGTTATCAAACACTCTCCCAGTTCCCTGTTACGGATATCAATTACACTCGCAGTTCCCTGTTACTGTTATCGAACTGTCTCCCAGCTCCTTGTTACTGATATACAACACTCTCCCAGTTCCCTGTTACTGATATCAATTACACTTGCAGTTCCCTGTTACTATTATTGAACACACTCCCAGATCCCTGTTGCTGTTATCGAGCACTCTACCAGTTTCCTGTTACTGATATCGAACACTCTCCCAGTTCCTTGTAACTGTTGTTGATCACGTTCCCAGTTCCCTGTTACTGATATCAAACTCTTCCCCAGATCCCTGCTACTGATCTCAAACACTCTCCGTTCCCTTCAGGGATATCAATCTATCTCCCAGTTCACTCTCACTGACATCAAATACTCTCCTAGTTCTTTGTCACTGATATCAAACACTCTCCCAGTTCTCTTGTAACTATTGACGATCAATCTCCCAGTTCCCTGTTACATTTATCAAACACTCTTCCAGTTCCCTGCTACTAATGTCGAACAAGCTCCCAGTTCCCTGTTACTGAAATCAAGCACTCTCCCAGTTCCGTGTTACTGATTTCAAACACACACCCAGTTCCCTGTTACTGTTAACGAACACTCTCCCAGTTCCCTGCTACCGTTATCGAACACTCTCCCAGTTTCCTGTTACTGTTATCAAACACACGAACAGTTCCGCTTTACTGTAATTGAACACTCTCCCATTACCATATCAGTGTTATCAAACACTCCCCAAGTTCCCTGTTACTGATATTAAACACTCTCCCAGTTCCCTCTTACTGATATCAAACACCCCCCCCGTTCCCTGTTACTGTAATCAAACAGTCTACCAATTCCCTGTCAGTAATATCAAACCCTCCATTGATCCATTTTACTGTTATCAGATACTCTCCCAGTTCCCTGTCACTGTTATCGATCACTCTTTGAGTTTCCTGTTGCTGATATTGAACACTCTCCCTGTTCCCTGTTACAGATATCAAACACTCTCCCAGTTCCCTGTTACTATTATCAAACATTCTCCCGGTTCCCTGTTACTGATATCGAATAGTCTCCCAGTTCATGATTAACCACATCAAACACTCACCTAGTTTCCTGTTACTGTTATCAAATAGTCTCCCAGTTCCCTGTCACTGATATCAAACTCTCCCTCAGATCCCTGTTACTGATCTCAAACACGCTCCGTTCCCTGTCAGTGATATCAAACTATCTCCCAGTTCACGCTCACTGACATCAAACACTCTCCTAGTTCTTTGTCACTGATATCAAACACTCTCCCAGTCGCTAGTAACCGTTGTTGATCACTCTCCCCGTTCACTGTTACTGATATCAATTACACTCGCAGTTCCCTGTTTCAGTTATCGAGCTGTCTCCCAGCTCCTTGTTACTGATTTACAACACTCTCCCAGTTCCCCGTTTTTGATATCAATTACACTTGCAGTTCCCTGTTACTGTTATCGAACACACTCCCAGATCCCTGTTACTGATATCGAACACTCTACCAGTTCCTAGCAACTGTTGTCGATCCCTCTCCGAGTTCCCTGTTACTGTTGTAACGTTCCGTTATATTGGCTCGTGAATGTCTAGGGGAAATCCCGCCCAGCACCTGCTTTAGCAGTCCCCTCAGGGTCAATCGTCGCCTGAATCAATCACAAACATCAATCACCAGCCAGCACACCCAGTAAATTTTAACACATACACTTTATAGATATTACTAATTCTAGGGCATTAATATACATTTGATACAGAGAGGAAAGTAATGGGGGAAAAAAAGGCGCCAACACTTATCAAAGTCCAAGTTCTTCGCAAGCTACCGTTGGAGCTCAAATTCGACGTCAGACGACCACCCGAATTCCGTCGACCCACGGCTCGGGACCACCCGGAGTGATCGACCGGAGCCTCTCCGCACGTCCGCCGTCCTCCTCGTCTCTCCTCCCGACTCCCCGCCAAAACTCAGTCCACAGTCATATCATACAGCATGGCATCCGAAAACAAAACGATACATAACCATCCATTGGCTAATAGAATCTGGTTATCTCATTCAAAGTAAAACAAACTGTTAGCGCGAACTCTCTGCAGCGTTAAAACACAACAAAGCCGCATTCCACAGATTAACATAACAAAATCGCCATTTTAAATGTAACAAAAGAAAGACCCCGTACACTCTCCCCCCACCTCAAAAAGTCATGCCCTCATGACGTTAACAGAATTCACTAGTACTCCTTGTAAAACACAAAACCCAACCCAGGTGCATAACGCAGTGACATAACTTTGCAGGGCAGTAGAGATCACACCCTGCTCTCCCGGCGCTATATAAATGAGTCTTTCCGGGGGATGCCTACTCCTCTGAGGCCTCTGTACTTTCTCTGCTGACTCTCCCTGTTCAGACACCCCAGTTGACCCCTCGAGCCTATCTGACGGACCTTCCCCTTCACCGGGATCCCTCTGCCCCGGTGAGCCCTCTGGCTCGGGTTCTGGCTCCACCCTCTCCTCCCCCAATGCCGGCTGTAATACAGGCGGCTCTGCAACACCCTCCCTCGGTTCCCCTGACTCAATGATGGAAGGGCCAAGAGTCTCTTCTCCTGGCACCTGGGAATCAGCGAACGGAAGCAGGTACCACACGTCCGAATCATCATCTTCCGATGACGTATCCCTTCTCGAGGTGGGGACCGGCCCCGTTTTCTTCGCAGCGGCCTCTTCCCGCGCCCCGCGCCCTCGCAGAGTCCTCGTACTAGGAGTAAACTCCCATTCGGGCTCTGGGTCCATCTTCACCTCTCAACCCAGAGGCAACAGGTGGTTCCGATGGAGTACCTTGACAGGTCCCTGCCCGCCCTCAGGTCTCACCCGGTAAACCGGGAGATTCGGCATCTGACTCTCCACCACATATGGGGTGGCTGCCCAACGGTCCGCCAACTTGTGCTTACCCTGCAGTCCTAAATTCCGGATAAGGACTCGGTCTCCCGGCAATAGCTGGACGAACTTTACCTTCTGATCATACCTCCTTCTATTCCGCTGGTTCTGCTTGGTGGCTGCCGCCTCAGCCAACTCGTACGCCCTTTTCAACTCTCTCCTCATATCGGACACGTACTTCAGACATGGCTTCGAAGGTATTTCCCCCGCTTCAGTCCCAAAACACAGATCAATGGGCAACCTCGCTTCCCGTCCGAACATCAGATAGTAGGGCGAGTACCCCGTAGCATCATTGCGAGTACAATTGTAACAATGAACCAAATGGGCGATGTGCTGACTCCACTTACTCTTCCGTCCAATCTCCAAGGTGCCGAGCATGTCCAGCAGGGTCCGGTTAAACCTCTCGGGTTGAGGATCACCCTGCGGGTGATAGGGGGTGGTTCTGGACTTTTCAACCCCAAGCATATCCAGCAATTCATGGATAAGCCTGCTCTCGAAGTCTCGTCCCTGATCACTGTGGATCCGCCGGGGAAGGCCATAATGAACAAAGTACTTCTCCCATAACACCTTCGCCACTGTAGTCGCTTTCTGATCCTTAGTAGGAAAAGCCTGCGCATATCTAGTGTAGTGATCCGTGAGGACCAAAACATTCGCGGTATTGCTGGTGTCCGGCTCAATAGACAGGAAATCCATACACACCAGGTCCATGGGTCCTGCACTCTGCAAGTGGGATAACGGAGCCGCCTGCGCAGGCAAGGTCTTCCTCCTGACGCAACGGCTACAGGTCTTACAGTATTCTTCCACCTCCCCCCTCATCCGGGGCCAGTAAAACCGGTCCTTGACTAATCCATAGGTCTTCTCTACCCCTAAGTGCCCGGAATCATCATGTAGAGCCTGAAGCACAGCCTTTCGATACTTCTCGGGCATGACCAGCTGCCAGCGCCGGGGGTGGTCCGGAGGCGACGTGACTCGGTACAGGACGTGGTTCTTCAGCTTCAACCGGGGCCACTCCTTCAGTAGTAGAGGAACGGAGGCATGTTTCGCCTTCTCCACCTGCCCCATATCACCCTGGCTAACCGCGTACCAGATAGTGCCAAGGCTTGGGTCATCACGCTGAGCCGCCTGTACTTTCTGGGGACTCAACTCCGGCAGCTGCCTGTTCCTCAGAGCAGACACATTACAGTAAACAGTGGGTAGCGCGTCATCGTCAGCCCCCAGATGATCTACTGCCCGATCCGTTCCCATCTGTGCTCCTACTTCCCCGTCGCTCCCAACTTGACACATGGCCTTTACTCCCTGGGCAGGGACACTCTTCCACTCCTCGGCCGTGCCCGACTCGTCGTGCGCCCGACGAGACAGAGCATCTGCATCGATGTTCCGACTCCCCGGGCGGTACTTCAGGCTGAACTCATAGGCAGACAAGGCTGCTAACCACCGGTGCCCAGTAGCGTCCAGCTTCGCCGAAGTCAGGATATAAGTGAGGGGGTTGTTATCAGTTCTCACTTCAAACTGGGCCCCGTATAGGTAGTCACTCAACTTGTCTACCACCGCCCATTTCAATGCCAAGAACTCCAGCTTGTGAGTGGGATAGTTTCTCTCAGATGGCGACAAGCTCCGACTGACAAACGCCACTGGCCTCAATCCGTTTCCCTGTTCCTGGTACAGAACAGCCCCCAGACCGTCGTGACTGGCATCAGTGTGTAGAACATACGGCTTCCGGGGATCAGCAAATGCCAACACTGGGGCCTGTGTCAGCGCCCTTTTCAGAGATTGGAACGCCTCCTCACATTGAGCATCCCACCTCACTCCAAAAGGCTCCCCCGGGTTCAAGTATCCTCCTACCTCCGACCCTCGGTCTCCCTTCCTCCTCCTCCCCACAGGTGGATAGCCACATAGCAGCTGGTTCAATGGATGACTCATTTTCGCATATCCTTTCACGAATCGCCGGTAATATCCGCAAAACCCCAAAAACGAGCATAAGGCGCTCACCTTCTGAGGTCTCGGCCAGGTGGTGACTGCGGCTATCTTACCCGGATCGGTGGCCACTCCATCTCACGAGATTATGTGCCCGACATAGCTGACCGACGTCTTACAGAACTGGCATTTATCCAGGGAAAGTTTTAACCCTTCCTCCTTCAGCCGACTCAGCAGCTTCAGCAGCCGCTCCTCATGTTCCTCCAACGTAGATCCAAACACTATCAGGTCGTCCAGGTACACCAATACCTCCAGCAGGTTCATGTCCCCCACTGTCCGCTCCATGAGCCGCTGAAAGGTGGCTGGGGCCCCCGAGATACCTTGGGGCATTCGTTCGAACTGGAAAAACCCCAGGGGACAGATAAAGGCTGTCTTCTCCTTATCAGTCTCGCTCATCGGAATCTGGTAATACCCACTCCGCAAATCCAATACACTGAACCACTGTGCACCACTCAGAAAGGCCAAGGCATCTTCCACCCTCGGGACCGTATATTGGTCGGGAACAGTGCGGCGGTTCAGGGTCCTATAGTCCACGCACATGCGTACCTTCCCATTTTTCTTCCTTGCCACCACTATGGGGGACGCATAGGGGCTTCGGGACTCCGCGATAATCCCTGCGTCTTTCAACTGCCGCAAGTGCTGCCGCACATCCTCCACATCTGCTGGGGCCAACCGCCGCGACCTCTCCCTAAACGGGGTGTCATTTGTTACCCGAATGGTGTCCCGAGTGCTCTTGGAAAACCCTACATCAAACTCGCCCTGAGAAAAGACATCCCCTAACTTCAGCATCTTCACCACCAGCCTGTGCTTATACGCCGGCGGTACAGGGGAGTTTTCAAAATTAAAGGCCTCCTCGGTCAGCCGCCCCCCGTTTCCCAATAGTTCTCTTCCAGTGGGCTTCACGGGGGCGCTGGACATCACCGTCACCGGGAACAAGTGCGCGAGGGGCATCCCGCGCTTAAAGGTGATCTCCCTCTCCGTTATGTTCCGTATCATCACCCCCATCCGCCGTGCCTGTACAGCTGAGGGCCTCTGCAATTCAGGTCTCACCAGCGCCCCAGCCGGGAACCAAGACTCCCTTTCCAGGTCGTCGGGGGCGTCTACTAGCGGGCCTCTCCCGGCAGCAATCCGGGGAATCTGGGGGTTCCCATCACTAATGCCGCCTCCCCTGGCTGTATCACCTTAGGCCTCGCCTGAGTGCACCACACCGTCCCTCGTTTGCACTCCGGGTCCAGTCCCTGGGGGTCACTCACTCCTTCGTACACTGCTCGGAACACGGGGTGTACTGAGAGGGTCTCCAAAAAGTTCTCCCCCCCCCTTCTTCTTACAGGGTCCCAAGAGCCGTCGCACCAGAGGGGAGTTAGTCCCTAACAACAGGGCAGCACCACCGGTCTCCACCGGGTCCGGACAAACCAACACCAGCGTCTCAAAGGCTTCCGATACTCCCACATCTCCCTCTGAAAATTCCAATCTCACTGACAAGTATCCATCGTACGGGTAATCACCATCACTTATGCCCCAAATCTCCAATACGTTAAACGGAGTTACTGCCAAATGCTTCAGATATTTGTTGTAGAACGACCGGTACAGTAAGGTAACCTGCGACCCGGTGTCAAGGATGGCTTTAGCAAAGATTCCCTCTATCCGTAGGGACACGCTGGAACGGGGTCCCACCAGTCCATCAGGAATTTGGGCTTGTTCGTTCCGGGGTTCCATAGAGGTTTTCTGGGAACGTGTTCCTCCCGAGACTCCAGTCCGTTCCCTCACTGAGCCTCTCTTAAGTTTCCCGACACCTCTCCCTTCTTGGTGGCCTGGGGGCCCTCCTCCCTCGGCGCATCTCGTCTCTCACAATTCCTCCGCAAGTGGCCAGCTTCCCCACAGTGGTAGCACGCCCCCGGCCACTCACAGTCCCGGCGGAAATGCCCCTCTCTCCCACAGTTATAGCACCCACTACTCGCCGCCTCTCTCCTCCCGATACGGGCCCCCGAGGACCCCTTGGATTTCTCTGGTCTCACCCCGGCTACCACCTCCTGAACTGCTGAAGACCGTCCCTGAGGGTCCGAGCCCCCTGGTCGGCCCAAAGCACACTCCTCGGCCCGTACCTCTCGGATCAGCAGTCCGAATGATGGAGGGGAGCTCTGCTTAAATGACTGCCGTACACTCCAAGCCACCCTGTCATCCTCCCGGGAACCGCTACATATCTGGCTCATCCTTAACTCCGCCACATCGTCCTCCCTCACTATACCTCGTCGCAGCAACCCCGTAAGCTTTCCTTCCAGCCTGAAAGCATAGTCGGAGAGCTTTTCCCCTCTTCTCTGCCCCATCCGTTGAAACTCCGCTAAATGCTGCCAGGGATCCCCTGACAGTCCAAACACTTCCTCCAAAGCGTCCAAACACTCCGATAGGGAAGCCAAGGGGCGTGCCGCTCTCAGATCGCGGTCCATCCGGGCCGCCCCGCCCCTTAAGCTTTCCACCAATCACTGTCTCTTTTCCTCATCCGAAACTGGCCACACCTCTAACAATTGGGATGTATCTTCAACCCAGGTCTCATAGTCATCCTCCCCATCCGGGGTGGGCTTGGCTCCCGAGAAAATTCTCAGTTTCGGGCGGTGCACCTCAACCCTTCTCGCCAGGGAGGTAATGGCAGCCGTTAACTCGGCAGTCTCCTCAAGCCCATGGGGGCGAGGCCTGGCCAAACCTTCCCACTCCACACCTCCACCTCTTGCTACGGGTACCCGGCCGGGGGCCTCATCTAGCTCCTCCTCCTCCGGCACCTCCTCACTTACGTCCTCGGGGAGGGTATGGAGACCCCACGGCCCCGCCTCCCCCTGGACATGGACTGTCGCTGGTAATTCTAAAGTCATGACATCGGCACTCACCCGCACCAACATCCAGCTAGCTTCCAGTTCTTTCCCACCCCTTCTAGCTACAAGTTCTACCTGCCCGATACCTTTAATCAAACTCAACCCTCGCACCAGTACCTCTGCCGGAATGCGATAATCGACCCCGCTTACCACACACGCATGATTCACCGGTACCACCTCCAATTCACACCAACTTACAATCTTATCTCGATCCATCTTCACACCACTTACCGCAACGACAAGT
Organism: Mobula birostris; assembly: GCF_030028105.1. Lineage (NCBI taxonomy): Eukaryota > Metazoa > Chordata > Chondrichthyes > Myliobatiformes > Myliobatidae > Mobula > Mobula birostris. Next base: position 1,589,037 of record NC_092402.1, on the reverse strand, counting down.
ACAACTTTCCCAAAAAAACAAATCCAAATCCCGGACGAGCCCCCACTTGTAACGTTCCGTTATATTGGATCGTGAATGTCTAGGGGAAATCCCGCCCAGCACCTGCTTCAACAGTCCCCTCAGGGTCAATCGTCGCCCGAATCAATCACAAACATCAATCATCAGCCAGCACACCCAGTAAATTTTAACACATACACTTTATAGATATTACTAATTCTAGGGCATTAATATACATTTGATACAGAGAGGAAAGTAATGGGAAAAAAAAAGGCGCCAACACTTATCAAAGTCCAAGTTCTTCGCGCGCTACCGTTGGAGCTCAAATTCGACGTCAGACGACCACCCGAATTCCGTCGACCCACGGCTCGGGACCACCCTGAGTGATCGACCGGAGCCTCTCCGCACGTCCGCCGTCCTCCTCGTCTCTCCTCCCGACTCCCCGCCAAAACCCAGTCCACAGTCATATCATACAGCATGGCATCCGAAAACAAAATGATACATAACCATCCATTGGCTAATAGAACCTGGTTATCTCATTTAAAGAAAAACAAACTGTTAGCGCAAACTCTCTGCAGCGTTAAAACACAACAAAGCCACATTCCACAGATTAACATAACAAAATCGCCATTTTAAATGTAACAAAAGAAAGACCCCGTACACTGTGATCAAACACTTTCCCAGTTCCCTGTTCCTGTTATCGAACACTCACCCAGTTGCCTGTTGCTGTTATTAAACACTCTGCCAGTTCCCTATTACAGTTATCGAACACTCTCCCAGCTCCTTGTTACTGATATACAACACTCTCCCAGTTCCCTGTTACTGATATCAATTACACTCGCAGTTCCCGGTTACTGTTATCGAACACTCACAGATCCCTGTTACTGTTATCAAGCACTCTACCAGTTTCCTGTTACTGATATCGAACACTCTCCCAGTTCCCTGTCACTGATATCGAACACTCTCCCAGTTGCCTGTTACTGATATGAAACGCTCTCCCATTTCCCCATTACTGATATCAAACACTCTCTCAGTTCCCTGTCACTGATATCGAACATTATCCCATTTCCTTGTTACTGATATCAAATACCCTCCCAGTTCCCTGTCACTGATATCGAACACTCTCCCAGTTGCCTGTTACTGATATGAAACACTCTCCCGTTTCCCCATTACTGATATCAAACACTCTCCCAGTTCCCTGTCACTGATATCGAACACTATCCCATTTCCTTGTTACTGATATCAAACACTCTCCCAGTTCCCTGTCACTGATATCAAATACTCTCCCATTTCCCTGTTACTGATATCAAGCACTCTCCCAGCTCCCTGTTACTGTTATTGAAAACTCTCCTAATTCCTTGTTACTGATATCAAACACTCCCACTGTTCCCTGTTACTGATATCCAACACTCTCCCAGTTCCCTGTTACTGTTATCAAATTCTCTCTCAGTTTCCCGTACCTGATATCGAACACCCTCCTAGTTCCCTGCCACTGATATCGAACACTCTCCCAGTTCATTGTTACTGATATCAAACACTCTCCCAGTTCCCTTTCATTTATATCAAACACTCTCCAGTTTCCTGGCACTGTTATCAAATACTCTCCCGGTTCCCTGGTACTGAAATAGAACACTTTCCCAGTTCCATCTTACTGTTATGAAACACTTTCCAATTCATTGTTACTGTTATCAAACACTCTCCCAGTTCCCTGTCACTATTATCGAACACTCTCCCAGTCCCCTGTTTCTGATATCTAACGCTCACCCTGTTCACAGTTACTGATATCGAGCACTCTCCCAGTTCCCTGTTACTGATATCGAACAGTCTCCCAGTTCCCTGTTACTGATATGAAACTCTCTCCCAGTTCCCTATCACTGATATCGAACACTCTCCCAGTTCCCTGCCACTGATATCAAACACTCCCCCAGTTCCCAGTTCCCTGTTACTGATGTCAAACACTCTCCCAGTTCCCTGTTACTGTTATGAAACACTCTCCCAGTTCCCTGTTACTAATATCGAACACTCTCGCAGTTCCCTGTTACTGATATCAAACAGTCTCGCAGTTCCGTGTTACAGATATCGAACTCTTTCCCAGTTCCCTCTTACTGATGAAGCTCCCTTGGCCACCCTCAGGGTCGCTCGGCTCGCTGTCGTCTAGGGAAACAGCCTCGGCCCCACCAAACTGGGTAAATTAGTTTGTGTGGATGCTGTGTGAGGTACCCCACCCTGCCCAAATAACAGACAATACACCAGATACGATTAAATGAGTTACAATTTATAGATATTACTGGAACTATATAATTAATAGAGAATAAAATATGAAAGGAAAATAAAAGACGCCACACTTATGAAAGTTCAATACCCTCGTGCACAAACAGTTGGAGCTCAGGACCCTCCTTCACCCTAGACCCCTCGGACCACCTCGACCGGCCGCCTGGGACCAACAACAGTGTCGACCAGACATTCCACACGAGTCCGTCTCCGTCTCCTCTCCTCGCCGAACGCCCTCCTCAGGGTCCGACCCCGTTAGCGGACTCACAGCACCTGGTCCATCCTCTGTCTCTTTCTCCCGCCTTCTGCCTCAAAACCCCGCGCATACAAATCTTCCAGATACACCAAAGTCATAACAACTATCCCAATTAGTTCGTAACATCCTCTTATCACCCCTTAAAACCACAACAAGCAGCTAGCGCAAAGCTTTCTCAACGTTTAACATAGCAAAGAAGCGTTCCCGATTATAACGTAACAAAGAAGCCATTTTAATTAGCCTCCACAGTAACATAAAAGACGAAACCCCCTTACACTCTCCCCCCATCAAATAAAGTCATGTCCTCATGACTTCTAAATAACTCGCCACCCAGTCCTACAGACACACAACACACACATACACAGATACACACAGTGACCGTGCTCCCCAAACAGTGGACCTTACTCCCGTCCCACGGGCGCTACATAGGCCAGCTATCTGGGAGCTTCTTAACCCTCCGAGACCTCCGTACCCCCTCACCTAAACCCAAAAGGCTCAGACACTACTAGGGATACCTCGGGCCTGCTTGCCAACTCCTCTCTCACTCAGGCCACACTACAGCTCGGAGCCCCCAGTCCCGTGTCCGGGGCCCCGCCTCTCCTCCTTCCTGATCCTGCCGTAACTCAGACTGCCCACAGCTAGCCCTCCCCACTACACCTGACTCAGTGGAAGAAGGGCCAAAGGTCTCTTCCTCAATCACGGGGAAGTTAGCAAAAGGCCGCATGTTCCACATCCTTCGAACCCGTATCCTTCCTCATTCCCTCGATCGGTAGCTACTGTGTGAGTGTCTCCAAACTGAAGCATTTTGCCGGGGCTACCCCTTCAGCCTCCTGCAGTCGAGACGTCAGCTTCTTCGGGGACTCCTTCAACTCTCGCCACAGCCTCAGCAGTTCTGACTCAGGGTTCTTTGCCATCTCAATCTGGGACGCAGTTACTCCAGCAGCTTCTTCCACCCTGACCTGAAAAGCAGCAGTTAAAGGATGTTCAGCCTCCGGTTGTTTCTTCCTGAGGACGTCTTCCAGGTCAACTTTCAGTTTTTCCACTTCATTTAAACTCGCGATAGTCATCTTCAGGTTCCTTTCAAGCGTCCGCCTCCCTTTTCCGAGATCTGTCCTCCATTTCTTTACCTCCTCGAGAGTGTAGTCAAACTCCCCTCCCTGGGTTCTCAGTTTTCTGTTGACCTTAGTCAGAACACTTCCTTGATCTTCCCCATCTTGTAAATCTTCCAATCTGTTCTGAATGGACGTCTTGAGTTTCTGCTGATCCCTTCGAAGGTGGGTCATTGTTTCTTCTCGCTGGATTAATTCATCAGTACATGACGGCAGTGTCGGCTCGGAATTCCGTTGTTCCTTCTCCACGTTGACGAGCGTGAATTCCGAGTCTGCAATGGTCGTCCCACAAGCGCGGCACTCAGTCTCCGGCCGGCATTTCTGAGCACTCAGTTCAGCGGTGCAAATCCGCTCTCTCCCCTGTGTCTCATTCAGATTGACGACCTGGGTTTCCATCCCCAGGTCCACCACCGTCTGTTCCAACACCAGGAAGTTCAACTGGTATGTCGGGTCATTTTTCTCACATTGCACCAAACTCCTCCGGCCAAAAACTCCTCCACATGTGACACTTCGCTTCTGTCGCCCGGGCTCAGCCACTCACCTCCCCTCATAGTCCCCCCAGGCGAATCCAAGCTCTAGGCGGTCATCCACATACGCCAAAACTCCACACACCTTCACTTCCCCTATGGTCTTCCTCACGCCCCGCGGTAAGGATGCAGGGGCTCCAGATATGCTCTTGGGCATCTTTTCGGATCGGAAGAATCCTAGGGAACTAGTAAAGGCCATCTTCAGCTCAACAGCCGCACTCCTCAGGATCTGGCAACATCCACCCCTCAGATGCAGCACGTTAAACCACATCGCATCATCCCCACACACGCTGCCTTCATCTTCCACGCCGCCAGGGTCCAGTTGCCGCGACCTCTCTCTCACTGAGGTGTCTTCAGCAGACAACTCCCCTCCCTCGTGGTAGTTCGGAGCATCTACTAAAAGGGTCTCACCCTCAGCTACTTTCCCCAAGCCGTACCACCGCTGGGTCTCGTTTAAATTCGGTACCGGCTCAAGGCTGCTACACACGCCCACAGAAGCAACTCGACACGCTGGGTGCCCAGACAATGCCCCCATGAACTGCAGGGTCATTAACCAACCATCGCCTTCTGGATAACTACTGGCACTGGTACCCAAATCTCGGGTGCCCTTGCTGTTGTCAAGGATAAATGCTTCAGACACCGGTTGTAAAACGAACTGTACAACAACTTGATCTGTGCCCCGGGGTCGAGGATGGCTTTAGCATCGCTCCCCTCTATCCATAGCGACACCCTGGGGCGTTGTCCCTCTAAACCTTCAGGAACAGGGTCTTTTTCTTTCTGAAGTTCATCGGTACGTTGCTGGGAACGTGCTTCCTCTGAGACCCCAAGCCGTTCCCCACTGGGCCTCCACTAAGTTTCCCGACACCTCTCTGATCAGCTGAACAACTGAGGCAGGGGCTGATCCCCTGAAATGATCCCCCTGGCACTGCAAGCAATTTAGCCGCCCTCCTAGCCAGAGAAGACACACTGAAAACTTACCCCCCTCTTTCAAATAACTGACAGCTGTCACTATGGTGTAAGTGAACCTGACAGCTTTAACACCATCACCAGCCCGCCTACTCAAACTTTCAACCAATCCCTGTCGCTCTCCCTCAACCGAGCACTGCCACTCATCTAACAACTGAGAGATCCGCTCCGCCCACGTCTCGCACGCCTCCGCCCCTCTTGGGGTAGACACAATCCCAAACGCCAGGCGGAGCCATCCAGAGCTAGAACATTTATTCGCAGACCCTACCTCCATATCAGACCACTCTTTCCTCTCTCTCCCAACCGCCTGGACAGCACCGAGTGCCACCTCCAACTCGTCAATGCCAGCCTGAACTCGAATAAAGACCGCACCCACAACGCATACAGCAATAACCAGCAACTAACCCACAAAGACACACATTACAGATTTAAACAGGGCACCCACACAGCATACCAGCAGACTCAATCCCGGACAAAGCCCCCACAATGTAGCCCCCCCACCCCCCCGGCCAGCCTCAGGGTCGCTCGGCTCGCTGCCGTCTAGGGAAACAGCCTCAACCCCGCCAAACTGGGGAATCAGTTTGTGTGGATGCTGTGTGATGTACCCCACCCCGCTCAAATAACAGACAATACACCAGATACGATTAAATGATTTACAGTTTATAGATATTACTGGAACTATATAATTAAAAGAGAATAAAATATAAAAGGAAAATAAAAGGTGCCACACTTATCAAAGTTCAATCTCTTCGTGCACAAACAGTTGGAGCTCAGGACCCTTCTTCTTCACCCTGCGACCCCTCGGACCACCTCGACCGGCCGCCTGGGACCAACAACGGTGGTCGACCAGACGCCCCACACGAGTCCGTCTTCGTCTCCCCTCCTCCCCGTTAGCAGACTCAGAGCTCCTGGTCCATTCTCTGTCTCTCTCTCCAGCCTTCTGCCTCAAAACCCGCGCATACAAATCTTCCAGATACACCAAAGTCATAACAACAATCCCAATTGGTTCGTAACATCCTCTTATCACCCCCTAACCCACAACAAGCTGCTAGCGCAAACTGTACTCAGCATTTAACATAACAAAAAAGAATTCCCGATTATAACATAACAAAGAAGCCATTTTAATTAGCCTCCGCAGTAACATAAAAGACGAAACCCCCTTACAACTGTTACTTATATCGAACACTCTCCCAGTTCCCTGTAACTGATATCAAACACTCTCCCAGTTCCCTGTCACTGATATCAAACACTCTCCCAATTCCCTGTTACTGTTTTCAAACACACTCCCAGTTCCCTCTTACTGTTATCAAAAACACTCTGTCAGTTCCCTGTTACTGATATCGAACACTCTCCCAGTTCCCTGTTACTGATATAAAACACTCTCCCAGTTCCCTGTTACTGTTATCGAACACACTCCCAGTTCCGTTACTGATATCGAACACACTCCCAGTTCCCTGTTACTGTTATCAAAAACACTCTCCCAGTTCCCTGTTACTGATATCGAACACTCTCCCAGTTCCCTGTTACTGATATAAAACACTCTCCCAGTTCCCTGTTACTGTTATCGAACACACTCCCAGTTCTGTTACTGATGTCAAACACTCTCCCAGTTCCCTGTTACTGTTATCGAAGACACTCCCAGTTCCGTTACTGATATCGAACACACTCCCAGTTCCCTGTTACTGTTATCGAACACACTCCCAGTTCCGTTACTGATATTGAACACGCTCCCAGTTCCCTGTACTGTTATTGAACACACTCCCAGTTCCGTTACTGCTATCGAACACTCTCCCAGTTCCCTGTCACTGTTATGAAACACTCTCCCAGTTCCCTGTTACTGTTATCAAACACTCTCCCAGTTCCCTGTTACTGATATCAAACACACTCCCAGTTCCCTGTTACTGATATCAAACACAGTTTTTATATGTTTACCATGGTGGGGGAATCTAGGACAAGCGGGCACAGCCACAGGATAGAGGGGCGCCCATTTAAAGCAGAGATGCGGAGAAATTTCTTTCAGCAGGAGGTGGTGACTTTGGGGAACTTGTTACCACAGGCAGCTGTGGAGGCCCGATCGTTGGGTGTATTTAAGGCAGAGATTGACAGGTTCTTGATTGAACATGGCATTGAAGGTTACAGGGAGAAGGCCGGGGAGTGAGGCTGAGGAGGGGAAAAAAGGATCAACCATGATTGAATGGTGGGGCAGACTCGATGGGCCAAATGGTCCATAGTCTTATGGTCTGTTTACATCTTTCTTGTAGGTGGGTGACCAAAACTGCACAGAATGCTCAAAATTATGCCCGTGAGGGGGGAGAAGAAAGCGCGACGATAGCACGCGCGGCCACTTCGGTGATGAATATCTGTTATTTGTCAAGTAGGGGACCGTGCACAACCCTGATTTGATGGAGACAGACGTGAGAGAACAGCGGAACATCTAGAAAACTTCTGAAATGCCTGCTTCGCTGCTGCTGCTACTGTGCGATAACCGGAATCTCCGGAGCAGAGGGCCCCGAAATCCTCGGCTTTGCTTGTTTCAGTGTCCGGGGAGAGGTCGAAGGCGCTCGGCAGAGGATGGCACTCGGGAGGCTGTATCAGAGAGGCTGCTCGGAAGCTCGGAGTTTTCAGACAGATGGTCTCAGTGTTGGCTGGGGACGGCTGCTTCCAAGGCATCGGCAAGTTGACGGTGCCTGGAGGTTTATGGCAGGGAGTTTCTCCCTTTTGCCGCCTGCTATCGGGGACTCGGGAGTCGATCGACTCGGGGACTTTGAGACTTTTTTTTACTGTGCCCATGGTCTGTTCTTTATCAAATTATGGTATTGCTTTGCACTGCTGTAACTATATGTTATAATTATGTGGTTCTGTCAGTGTTAGTCTTTGGTTTGTCCTGTTTTCTGTGAAATCACTCTGGAGAACCGTTATATCATTTCTTAATGCATGTATGCATTTCTAAATGACAATGAAAGAGGACTGAGGGTTCTCATAATCTAAAAATTTAGGCCTCACCAACGTCTTATACAACTTCGAATTCCCATCTCTCGTACTCAATACATTGATTTATGAAGGCCAATGAGCCAAAAGCTTTCTTTATGACCCTATCTACCTGTGCCACCACTTTCAATGAATTACGGACCTGTATTCCCAGATCCCCCTGTTCTACTGCACTCCTCAGTGCCCCACTGCTGGCTGTGTATGACCTACCCTGGTTGCTCCCACCAAAGAGCAAAACCTCACACTTATCGTCATTGAATTGGATCTGCCATTTTTTCAGCCCTTTTTCCCAGCTGGCCCAGTTCCCTCTGCAAGTTTTGATCATCTTTCTCGCTGCCCGCTACACCCTCAGTCTTGGCGTCAATCGTAAATCTGCCAATCCAGTTCACCACGTTACCATCCAGATCGTTTGATATAGATGACAGACACCAACGAAGCCAGCCAGCAATCTCTGTGGCCCTCCGCTAGCCACAGGCTCTCAGTCTACAAGATAAGCTCTATAAGGTTGGTTAGATGTGACCTACCATGCAGAAGCCACACTGAATCACGATCAGAGTCAGGTTTACTATCACTGGCATGTGACGTGAAATTTGTTAACTTTGCAGCAGCAGTTCAATGCAATACATAATCTAGCAGAGAGAGAGAGAGAAAATAATAATAATAATAAATAAAATGTAGCCCCCCCCTAGCCACCTTCAGGGTCGCTCAGCTTGCTGCTGTCTAGGGGAACAGCCCTCGGCCCCGCCAAACTGGGTAATTAGTTTGTGTGGGTGCTGTGTGATGTACCCCACCCCACCCAAATAACAGACAATACACCAGATACGATTAAATGATTTACAGTTTATAGATATTACTGGAACTATATAATTAATAGAGATAAAATATAAAAGGAAATAAAAGGCGCCACACTTATCAAAGTTCAATCTCTTCGTGCACAAAGAGTTGGAGCTCAGGACCCTTCTTCTTCACCCTGCGACTCCTCGGACCACCTCGACCGGCCGCCTGGGACCAACAACGGTGGTCGACCAGACATTCCACACGAGTCCGTCTCCATCTCCTCTCCTCGCCGAACGCCCTCCTCGTGGTCCGACCCCGTTAGCGGGTATCGCAGCACCAGGTCCATCCTCTGTCTCTCTCTCCCGCCTTCTGCCCCAAACCCCCACACATACAGTATCTTCAAATACACCAAGATCATAACAACTATCCCAATTGGTTCGTAACATCCTCTAATCACCGCCTAACCCAATACAAGCTGCTAGCGCAAAGCTTTCTCAGCGTTTAACATAACAAAGAAGCTTTCCCAAGTATAACATAACAAAGAAGCCATTTTAATTAGCCTACTCAGTAACATAAAGACGAAATCCCCCTTACAAAAATAAAACATAATAAATAAGCAAGTAAATCAATTATGTATATTGAATAGATTTAAAACATGTGCAAAAACAGAAATACTGTATATTAAAAAAAGTGAGGGACTTTGTAGGTTAGTGCCCAAGATGGAACTGACTAGATTTACAACCCTCTGCAGCTTCTTTCGGTCCTGTGCAGTAGCCCCTCCATACCAGACAGTGATGCAGCCTGTCAGAATGCTGTCCGCGGGACATCTATAGAAGTTTTTGAGTGTATTTGTTGACATGCCAAATCTCTTCAAACTCCTAATGAAGTATAGCCGCTGTCTTGCCTTCTTTATAACTGCATTGATATGTTGGGACCAGGTTAGATCCTCAGAGATCTTGACACCCAGGAACTTGAAGCTGCTCACTCTCTCCACTTCTGATTCCTCTATGAGGATTGGTATCTGTTCCTTCGTCTTACCCTTCCTGAAGTCCACAATCAGCTCTTTCGTTGAGTGCCAGGCTGTTGCTGCAGCACCACTCCACTAGTTGGCATATCCCTAATCAGTCCCTGTCTATCGAAATATTCATATATCCAGGTCCCTTAGAATACCTTCCAATAACTTTCCCACTACTGATGTCAGGCTCACTGACCTATAATTTCCTGGCTCATTTTTAGAGCCTTTCTTAAGTAGCATTCGCTAGCTATCCTCCAATCCTCTGCTACTCAGCTGTGGCTGAGGATGATTCAAATATCTCTGCTAGGGCCACTGGCAATTTCTGTACTTGCCTCCTGCAGGGTCTGGGGGAACACCTTGTCAGGCCCTGGGGATTTATTCACCCTGATTTGACTTCAAGACAGCAAACACCTCCTCCGCTGTAATCCGCACAGGATCCATAACATCTCTGTTGCTTTCCCTCCTTTCTCTAGACTCAGCGTCTGTCTCCCGAGCGAACACAGGGGCAAAAAAATCGATTTTAGATCTCCCCCATCTCTTATGGCTCCATCCTGATCTTCCAGGGGAACCAATTCTGTCTCTTGCAATCCTTCTGCTCTTAACGTATCTGTTGAGTCCCTGAGGACTCTCCTTCACCTTGTCTGCTAAGGCAACCTCATGGTTTTAGCCCTACTGATTCCTTTCCTAAGTGCTCACTTGCATTTCTTCTGGTCTGTCAGTACCTCATTCATCCCTGCCTGCTTGTAGCTGCTACAACCTCCCTTTTGTTTCTTAAGCAGAGCCTCAATATCTTTTGAAAACCAAGTTTCCCTAAACCTGCTAACTTTATCTTTTATTCTGATAGGTGCATACCAGCTTTGTACACTCAAAATTTCACTTTTGAAGGTGCCCTCAACCCACCCCACTTACCAAGAACACATTTGCCAGGAAACAGCCTGTCCCAGTCCACACTTGACAGATCTTTTCCGATACCATCAAAATTGGCCTTTCTCCAATTTAGAATCTCAACCAGAGGACCCGACCTACTCTTTTCCATAATTGCCTTGAAGCTAATGGCATTAGATGCAATGTGTTCCCCCACTCAAATTTCTGTCACCTCTCGTGTCTCGTTCCCCTAACAGCAGATCAAGTTTCGCACCCTCTCTCTCACTAGGACTTCTATGTGCTGATGAAGGAAACTTTCTCGAACACATTTGTCAAATTCTATCCCATCCAGTCCTTTGACAGTCTGGGAGTTCCAGTCAGTCTGCGGAAGGTTAGAACAACCTGCTATCACAACCTTTTTGTTTCTTGCAACAGCTTGCGATCTCCCTACAGTCTTGTTCCTCTGAATCGCCCGGATGCTGTGGGGTTCCGGCTGCCAGCAGTCCGGAGTGTACAGGGGGCAGGTTCTCTGCCTTCCGACCGACGGTGAGCTCTCGGTTGCCGGGCTATGCCAGTGGATGTGAAGCCAGTGGTGAACTCAAGGTCAAGTTTAACTGTCATTCAGCTACACACACACACACACACACACACACACACACACACTCACTCACACACACACACACACACACACACGCACACACACACACATACACACACACACACACACACACACACACACATACACACACACACACACACACACACACACACACACACACACACACACACACGCGAGCAGAGCCAAGCAAAGCAGCCATCCCCTGGGGCTAAGGTACAAAACACAGAGCCAACTGTCACACACAGCACATAGCAGGGTGTAGTAAGGAAAGCATAGTCAGAAGAAGCAATAACATTCTTGAGTGGCATGGTTTGTAGACTGATGCTACACGGAGCGTTGTCCTGCTCCAGCTTCTGAAATACCCTGGCTCCCTTGGCTGTGTAAATCTAGGGAAGACAATCTCAGCCCCCACTAAACTCCCTCCCCGAACCCCGGTTTGCGTGGATGCTGTGTAACTCGCTACCCTGCTACAACTCAGCGCCACAAGATAACAGACAGCAAACTGTATACGATTAAAGGAATTATATTTATGAATCTTAGCTAAAGGGTTAGTAAAGATGATGATGATTATGAAGACACACAGTCCTCTTTTATTGTCATTTAGTAATGCATGCATTAAGAAATGATACATTATTTCCTCCAGTGTGATATCACAAAACACAGGACAGACCAAGACTGAAAAAACTGACAAAACCACATAATTATAACATGTAGTTACAAACAGTGTAACAATACCATAACTTGATGAAGAAGTCCATGAGCACAGTAAAGTTAAAGTTTCTCAAATGTCCCACATCTCATGCAGACGGGAGAAGGAAGAAAAACTCTCCCTGCCATGCCGACCACAATCCGACTGAGTCATCCGAAAACTTTGAGCTCTGATCAGCTCTCCGACACCGAGTACTGAGCGCCATCTCTGTCCGAACGATTCGACCTCCTTCTCGGTCGCCAACAGCAGGCAAGGCCGAGGATTTTGAGGCCTACCTGCCGAAAGATTCCCAACCACACAGTAACGACAGCAGCGGATGGGCGTTTCAGAAATTTCTCCAGATGTTCCCCTGTGCTTTCACGTCCATTCTCCATCAAATCAGAATTGTCCACGGCCTCTATTTAACAGATACGATATCATTTTTCACCAGAGAGCTGCGCACGCGTGGCGCGCTGCCATCTTCTCCTCCTGCCAGTAACGAAGAGAAAAGGGCCCATTTTTAATTAAACAGTCAAAGGTGCACAAATTGGAGCACATCTTGAACTTCTCGATCACTCACGTGCTGGGCCCTCGGTCAACGTGAAAGCACACGTCGCCTCCCGAACGTCACTCGCAATCCATCTCGAACAAACGGGTCTCCCACCGGATCGTATCCTACGACCGGTTCTCCCCAGTGTCTCCTCTCTTCATCTCCCTCAGAACCAAAATCCTCAAGCCGAGCCTTACTGTCCCTCACCGGGGAAACCCTCCCCTTAACCCAGCCACCCTAATTGAATGGCATTCATTTCTCCTCATCTCTTACCTTCAACAATAACCCAAACAAGCTGAAAACAGAACAGTCTGCTCTCACAGAACTGCCAAAAAGAAATATGTACAGCATAACTAAAAAATATGAACCAGGCATTACACTTGCCTTCCAGCGAGCGAGCACTGGAGAGCAGCACCGATGGCACGGGCCGGTTGCCAGCACAGTGCAGATTACAGTGCGTCCCACAGAGGCCTCTGCTCTCCACCACGCTGTATTGGCTGCAACAGGTGACTCCGGGCCTGGTCTGCTCAACGGGGCAATGCTGCTCGACGCGCTAATGAACCGGTGTACTGGACTTGCAGTGTCCTGCATATCACCAATGCCCACCAGCCTCTCGCGGTCTCAGCAAACACAAAAACATCCAGGGTAACCCCTTCGCACCCTCTGCTGTACGGCGACAAGTCCAGGCAACAATACGGTCTGCTAGCCCAGCTCCATCGCCGCCGAGCAGCTGGCTGATGGGGCAGAGCCCCCGGCACTTGACATCCTAAACGCCCGGTGGTGCCTATCGATCGTAAGAAAGATGTAATGGACCTGGAGACGCCGCTGTGACACAGCGCGCAGCCATCTGACCGGAATTCCACCGACGTCCAGCTTCACCGAGAACTGGACCCCTCGTCCCAGAGTCGTACAACACTGAGAGGAGCACTTCAGCTCAGCTTCCCCACGCTGAGCAAAGTGCCCCCCGCCCAAGGCCAGTCCCAATTGCCCACGTTTTGCCCATATCCCTACAAACCAGGGTTTTGTGGTCCGAGGGAGTACGATGACCCCTCTCCCCCCCTACTCTAAACCTTTCCTACCCAGGGAAATATCCTTTAAAAATTGTAATTATCCCTGGGGCGTGGCTGGGTGGAGACATGTCTCTACCAAAGGAGGTGTGAGGCGCCCCTTCCCTCTGCTAGCCTGCAGGTCACCCTTGGGCAAGGTGTAGCACCTGCTTAGCCCCCGATCAGGGTCATGTGAAACTGTGGGATCAGGTGGTGGACGGTCGTACGAGCAGCCGGTGCAGATCACAAGTCCTGGTGACGTGACTACCGACATCAGGCAGACAATCTCTGAAGAGTATTGATAATGGCGGGGGGAGGGGGCGGGGTAGGGGATCAGCCGTCTAGTGAAGTCACTGCCCAGAAGAATTCTGGACTGCTGCCTGTGCCACACGCCAGTGAGGGTAGAAACAGGATGATCTGGCAGATAAATGTGTGGCTGAGAAGCTGGTCCAGGGGGCAGGGCTTCAGGTTCTTGGATCATTGGGATCTCTTCTGGGGGAGGTATGACCTGTTCAAAAGTGACAGGTTGCACCTGAACCCGAGGGGGACCAATATTCTCACAGGCAGGTTTGTTAGAGCTGTTGGGGAGGGTTTAAACTAACTTGACGGTGGGGGGGGCGGGTGGGAACTGGAGTGAAGAGGCTCAGGATAGGACGAATGGTAAAAAAGTAAAGATAGCGTGCGGTCAGATTGTCAGGAAGGGCAGGCAGGTGATGGGACTTAGTTGCAGCCAACAGGATGAGTATCAAATCATTAGGGACGCAGAGTCAGAAAGGATAGCAAATCCGGTACTCGCGGTGTTGTATCTAAATGCGTGTAGTATAAGAAATAAAGTGGATGATCTTGTTGCAATATTACAGATTGTCAGGTATGATGTTGTGGCCATCACTGGATCATGGCTGAAGGATGGTTGTAGTTGGCAGCTGAATGTCCAAGGTTACCCATTATATCAGAGGGATAGGAAGGTAGGCAGAGGGGGTGGCATGGCTCTGCTGGTAAAGAATGGCATCAGATCAGTAGGAAGTTGTGTCATAGGATCGGAAGATGTTGAATCCTTGTGGGTTGAGTTCAGAAACTGCAAGGGTAAAAGGACGCTGATGGCAGTTATATACAGGCCTCCCAACAGCGGCTGGAAGGTGGACCACAGGTTACAACAGGAAATAGGAAAGACGTGACAAAAAGGGCAATGTTATGATAGTCATGGGAGATTTTAACATGCAGGTCAATCGGGAAAATCAGGTTGGCAAAGGATCTCAAGAGAGTGAGTTTGTTGAATGCCTAAGAGATGGCTTTTTAGAGCAGTTTGTCGTTGAGCCTACTGGGGGATCAGCTATACTGGATTAGGTGTTATGTAATGAACCAGAGGCGATTAGGGAGCTTAAGGTAAAAGAACCCTGAGGAGCCAGTGATCACAATAGGATTGAGTTCAACTTGAAATTTGGTAGGGAGAAAGTCAAGTCTGATGTATCAGTATTTCAGTGGAGTAAGGGAAATGACAGTGGTATGAGAGAGGAGTTGGCCAAAGTAAATTGGAAGGAGCTGCTGGCAGGGATGTCAGCAGAGCAGCAATGGTGTGAGTTTCTGGGAAAAATGAGGAAGGTGCAGGACATGTGTGTTCCAAAAATGAAGAAATACTCAGATGGTAAAACAGTACAACTGCGGCTGACAAGTGAAGTCAAAGCTATTTGTAAAAGCAAAAGAAAGGGAATACAACAAAGCAAAAATTAGTTGGAAGTCAGAGGATTGGGAAGTTTTTAAAAACCTACAGAGAGCAACTAAAAAAAATCACTAGAAGGGAAAATATGAAAGCAAGCTAGCAAATAATATCAAAGAGGACAGCAAAAGATTTTTCAAGTACATCAAAAATAAAAGAAAAATGGGAGTGGATATAGGACCACTAGAAAATGAGGCAGGAGAAATAATAACGGGGATCAGGAGATGGCTGAAGAACTAAATGAGTATTTTGCGTCAGTCTTCACTGTGGAAGACACTAGCAGTTTGCCAGATGTTGTAGTGTGTGAAAGAAGAGAAGTGGGTGCAGTTACTGTTAGAAGAGAGAAAGTGCTCAAAAAGCTGAAAGACTTAAAGATACATACAGTGTCATGCAAAGGTTTGGGCACCCCTGGTCAAAATTTCTGTTACTCTAAATAGTTAAGTGAGTACAAGATGAACTGATCTCCAAAAGTCATAAAGCTAAAGATGAAACATTCTTTTCAACATGTAAGCAAGATTACTGTATTACTTTTAAACACAAAATACTCTGCAGATGCTGGGGTCAAAGCAACACTCACAACACGCTGGAGGGACTCAGCAGGTCGGGCAGCATCCGTGGAAACGATCAGTCAACGTTTCGGGCCGGAACCCTTCGTCAGGACTGTAGGGGGAAGGGGCAGAGGCCCTATAAAGAAGGTGGGGGGAGGGTGGGAAGGAGAAGGCTGGTAGGTTCCAGGTGAAAAACCAGTAAGGGGGAAGATAAAGGGGTGGGGGAAGGGAGGCAGGGAGGTGATAGGCAGGTAAGGTGAAGAAGGAATAGGGGAAAACACAATGGGTAGTAGAAGGAGGCGGAACCATGAGGGAGGTGCTAGGAAGCTGGGGGAGGGGGCAGAGTGAAATAGGGATAGGGGAAGGGAGGGGGAAGGAATTACCGGAAGTTGGAGAATTCTATGTTCATACCAAGGGGCTGGAGACTACCCAGAAGGTATATGAGGTGTTGCTCCTCCAACCTGAGTTTAGCCTCATCATGGCAGTAGAGGAGGCCATGTATGGACATATCTGAATGGGAAGCAGAGTTGGAGTGGGTGGCTACCGGGAGATCCTGTCTGTTGTGGCGGACAGAGCGGAGGTGCTCGATGAAGCGGTCCCCCAATCTGCGTCGGGTCTCACCGATGTAGAGGAGGCCGCACCGGGAGAACCGGATGCAATAGACGACCCCAAAAGACTCACAAGTCTCGTGAACTCCCTGGTCCACACGTCCCTCCCCACGGATTTCCCACCTGGCACTTATCCCTGTAAGCACAAGTGTTACACCTGTCCCTACACCTCCTCTCTTGCCACTATTCAGGGCCCCAAACAGTCCTTCCAGGTGAGGCAACACTTCACTTGTGAGTCTGTTGGGGTCATCTATTGCATCCAGTGCTCCCGGTGCAGCCTCCTCTACATCGGTGAAACCTGACGCAGATTGGGGGACCGCTTCATCGAGCACCTCCACTCCGTCCGCCACAACAGACAGGATCTCCCAGTAGCCACCCACTTCAACTCTGCTTCCTATTCCCATTCAGATATGTCCATACATGGCCTCCTCTACTGCCATGATGAGGCTAAACTCAGGTTGGAGGAGCAACACCTCATATACCTTCTGGGTAGTCTCCAGCCCCTTGGTATGAACATAGAATTCTCCAACTTCCGGTAATTCCCTCCCCCCTCCCTTCGCCTATCCCTATTTCACTCTGCCCCCTCCCC
This sequence comes from Mobula birostris, assembly GCF_030028105.1. NCBI lineage: Eukaryota > Metazoa > Chordata > Chondrichthyes > Myliobatiformes > Myliobatidae > Mobula > Mobula birostris. Next base: position 1,571,905 of record NC_092402.1, on the reverse strand, counting down.
CAGCTGCCTATCACCTCACTCATGGTTCCGCCTCCTTCTACTACCCATTGTGTTTTCCCCTATTCCTCCTTCACCTTTCCTGCCTATCCCTTCCCTGACTCCCCTCCACCACCCCTTTATCTTCCCCCTTACTGGTTTTTCACCTGGAACCTACCAGCCTTCTCCTTCCCACCCTCCCCCCACCTTCTTTATTGGGCCTCTGCCCCTTCCCTCTTCAGTCCTGACGAAGGGTTCCGGCCCGAAACGTTGACTGATTGTTTCCACGGATGCTGCCCGACCTGCTGAGTTCCTCCAGTGTGTTGTGTGTATTATTTTTGTTTTGTACAATTTTAGGGGGAAAAAAAGGAAAGGAGCACCATGCAAAAGTTTGGGCACCCCAAGAGATTTGAGCTCTCAGATAACTTTCACCAAGGTCTCAGACCTTAATTAGCTTGTTAGGGCTATGGCTTGTTCACAGTCATCATTAGGAAAGGCCAGATGATGCAAATTTCAAAGCTTTATAAATACCCTGACTCCTCCAACCTCGTCCCAAGAATCAGCAGCCATGGGCTCCTCTAAGCAGCTGCCTAGCACTCGGAAAATGATAAATGATACCCACAAAGCAGGAGAAGGCTATAAGAAGATAGCAAAGCATTCTCAGGTAGCCACTTCCTCAGTTCGTAATGTAATTAAGAAATGGCAGTTAACAGGAACAGTGGCGGTCAAGTTGAGGTCTGGAAGACCAAGAAAACTTTCCGAGAACTGCTCATAGAATTGCTAGAAAGGCAAATCAAAACCCCCGTTTGACTGCAAAGGACCTTCAGGAAGATTTGGCAGGCTCTGGAGTGGTGGTGCACTGTTCATGAGTCATGAGAAAACCTTTCCTGCATCCTCACCACAAAATTCAGCGTCAGAAGTTTGCAAGGGAACAACTAGACAAGCCTGATGCATTTTGGAAACAAGTCCTGTGGACTGATGAAGTTAAAATAGAACTTTTTAGCCGCAATGAGCAAAGGTATATTTGGAGAAAAAAGGGTGCAGAATTTCATGAAAAGAACCCCTCTCCAACTGTTAAGCATGGGGGTGGATCGATCATGCTTTGGGCTTGTGTTGCAGCCAGTGGCACGGGGAACATTTCACTGGAAGGGGGAAGAATGAATTCAATTAAATACCAGCAAATTCTGGAAGCAAACATCACACCGTCTGTAAAAAAGCCGAAGATGAAAAGAGGATGGCTTCTACAACAGGATAACAAAGCTAAACACACCTCAAAATCCACAATGGACTACTGCAGGAGACACAAGCTGAAGGTTTTGCCGTGGCCCTCACAGTCCCCTGACCTAAACATCATCGAAAATCTGTGGATAGACCTCAAAAGAGCAGTGCATGCAAGACTGCAGGATCTCACAAAACTACTCACAACACGCTGGAGGAACGCAGCAGGTCGGGCAGTATCGGCCCGAAACATCGACCAATCTTTTCCACGGATGCTGCCCAACCTGCTGAGTTCCTCCAGCGTGTTGTGAGTGTTGCTTTGACCCCAGCATCTGCAGATTATTTTGAGTTTACGATCTCACAGAACCAGCAGCCTTTTGCATGGAAGAATGGGCGAAAATCTCCCAAACAAGAATTGAAAGACTCTTAACTGGCTACAGAAAGCGTTGACAAGCTGTGATACTTGCCAAAGGGGGTGTTACTAAGTACTGACCATGCAGGGTGCCCAAACTTTTGCTTCGGGCCCTTTTCTTTTTTTGTTATTTTGAAACTGTAAAAGATGGAAATAAAAAAGTAATCTTGCTTAAAATATTAAGGAAATGTGTCATCTTTAACATTATGCCTTTTGGAAATCTGGTCATCTTTTACTCACTTAGCTATTCGCAGGGACAGAAATTTTGACCAGGGGTGCCCAAACTTTTGCATACCACTGTAGGTCACCTGGAACAGAGGAACTGCATGCTGGGGTTCTGAAAGAGTTAGCGTTAGAGATTGTGGTGGCATTAGAAATGATCTTTCAAAAATCATTGGACTCTGGCATGATGCCAGAGGACAGGAAAATTGCAAATGTTACTCCATTCTTTAAGAAAGGAGGAAGGCAGCAGAAAGGAAATTTTTGACCAGTTAGCCTAACCTCAGTGGTTGGGAAGATATTGGAGTCAATTGTTAAGGATGAGGTGATGGAGTACTTGGTGACACAGGTCAATATAGTACAAAGTTAGCATGGTTTCCTTCAGGGAAAATCCTGCCTAACTAACCTGTTGGAATTCTTTGAGGAGATTACAAGTAGGATAGATAAAGTTTATGCAGTGGCTGTTATATATCTGGACTTTCAGAAGCCTTTGACGAGGTGCCACACATGAGGCTGCTTACCAAGTTAAGAGCCCATGGTATTACAGGAAAGTTACGAGCATGGTTAGAGCATTGGCTGATTGGTAAGAAGCAGCAAGTGGGAATAAAAGGATCCTTTTCTGGTTGGCTGCCAGTGACCAGTGGTGTTCCACAGGGGTCAGTGTTAGGACCACTTCTTTTTATGCTGTATATCAATGATTTAGCTGATGGAATAGATGGCTTTGTTGCCAAGTTTGCAGATGATATGAAGATTGGTGGAGGGGCAGGTAGTGTTGAGGAAACAGGTAGGATACAGAAGGACTTAGACAGATTAGGAGAAAGGGCAAGAAAGTGGCAAATGAAATCCAATGTTGGAAAATGCACAGTCATGCACTTTGGTAGTAGAAATAAATAAGCGGACTATTTTCTAGCAACACACATCAAAGTTGCTGGTGAACGCAGCAGGTCAGGCAGCACCTCTAGGAAGAGGTACAGTCGACTGCGCCTCTTCCTAGAGATGCTGCCTGGCCTGCTGCGTTCACCAGCAACTTTGATGTGTGTTGCTTGAATTTCCAGCATCTGCAGAATTCCTGTCGTTTGCGGACTATTTTCCAAATGGGGAGAGAATCCAAAAATCTGAGATGCAAAAGGTCTTGGGAGTTCTTGTGCAGAACAGCCTGAAGGTTAACTTGCAGGTTGAATCGGTGGTGAGGAAGGCAAATGCAATGTTGGCATTCATTTCAAGAGGTCTAGAACACAAGAGCAGGAAGGTGATGCTGAGGGTTTATAAGACACTGGTGAGGCCTCAACGTGAGTACTGTGAACAGTTTTGGGCTCCTCATCTTAGAAAAGATGTGCTGGCTTTGGAGAGGGTCCAGAGGAGGTTCACAAGGATCATTCCAGGAATGAAAGGGTTATCATACGAGGAACGTTTGATGGCTCTGGATCTGTACTTGCTGGAATTTAGAAGAATGAGGGGGGATCTCATTGAAACCTTTCGAATGTTGAAAGGCCTAGACAGAGTAGATGTGGAAAGGATGTTTCCCATGGTGGGGGAGTCTAGGACAAGAGGGCACAGCCTCCGGATAGAGGGGCACCCTTTCAAAACAGAGATGCGGAGAAATTTCTTTAGCCAAAGGGTAATGTATTTGTGGAACTTATTGCCACATGCAGCGATGGAGGCCGGGTCTTTGGGTGCTTTGGCTGCCTCCTGCACCCATGCTGAGCTCGTCAATTTCATCGACTTCACTTCAAACTTCCACCCAGCCCTCAAATTCACTTGGTCTATCTCGGACACTTCTCTCCCCTTTCTCGATGTCTCGGTCTCCATCTCTGGAGACAGACTGTCCACTGACATCTTCTACAAGCCCACTGACTCTCATAACTACCTCGACTATACCTCTTCCCACCCCGCCACATGCAAAAATGCCATTCCCTATTCCCAGTTCCTCCGTCTCCGCCGCATCTGCTCCCAGGATGAGGCTTTCCGTTCCAGGACATCGCAAATGTCGTCTTTCTTTAAGGATCGTGGTTTCCCTTCTGCCATTATCAATGATGCCCTCACCCGCACCTCCTCCATTTCCCGCACTTCGGCCCTCACCCCATCCTCCCGCCACCACAACAGGGACAGAGTTCCCCTTGTCCTCACCTACCACCCCACCAGCCTCCGGATCCAGCACATTATCCTCCGCAACTTCCGCCACCTTCAACAGGACCCCACCACTAAGCACATCTTTCCCTCTCCACCCCCTCCGCTTTCCGCAGATTGGGGGACCGCTTCGTCGAGCACCTCCGCTCTGTCCGCCACAACAGACAGGATCTCCCAGTAGCCACCCACTTCAACTCTGCTTCCCATTCAGATATGTCCATACATGGCCTCCTCTACTGCCGTGATGAGCCTAAACTCAGGTTGGAGGAGCAACACCTCATATACCGTCTGGGTAGTCTCCAGCCCTTTGGTATGAACATAGAATTCTCCAACTTCCGGTAATTCCCTCCCCCTCCCTCCCTCTATCCCTATTTCACTCTGCCCCCTCCCCCAGCTGCCTATCACCTCCCTCATGGTTCCACCTCCTTCTTCTACTACCCATTGTGTTTTCCCTTGTTGCTCCTTCGCCTTTCCTGCCTATCCCCTCCCTGCTTCGCCTCTCCCAGCCCTTTATCTTTCCCCTTACTGGTTTTTCACCTGGAACCTACCAGCCTTCTCCTTCCCACCCTCCCCCTACCTTCTTTATAGGGCCTCTGCCCCCTCCCTCTACAGTCCTGACGAAGGGTTCCGGCCCAAAATGTCGACTAATCATTTCCACGGATGCTGCCCGACCTGCTGAGTTCCTCCAGCGTGTTGTGAGTGTTGCTTTGGGTGTATTTAAGGTAGAGATTGATAGGTTCTTGATTGGATATGGCATCAAAGGTTACGGAGAGAAGGCTGGGAAATGGGGTTGCGGAGGAGATAGAAAAAAGGATCAGCCATGATTGAATGGTGGAGCAGACTCGATGGGCCAGATGGCCTAATTCTGCTCCTATGTCTTATGGTCTAAGAAGGCAATGGCAAACTGCTTCTGTGGAAAAAACTGCCAAAAACAGTCATGATCGTGGGAAGACCAGGAACGCCCACATCATACGACATGGTACGTAACGATGATGTCATAAGACATGACACACAGTGATGACACCTCACCCACTCTCTTCTGTGTCGAAAACTTGTCCATCAGGCTCCTCTTAAACTTCCCCTCCCATCTTAAAGCTATGCTGTCTGGCTTTGCAGTCCTGGACCATGGGGTATTAAACTCTGATCATCTACCCTCCTCATTTTACAAACCCCTCAGCCCGCTTCACTCCAAGGAAAGCAGCCCTGGCCAGCCCCGTCTCTCCACATAACTTCAGTTGTGGGAACGTCCTTGTGGACTTTTTCAATGCTTTGTCAAGCACGGTGACCAGAACTGCAGACAATCTTCCAGCTGAGGTCTCCCCAGCCTCCTGAAGCAGGCGAGTCCAGGACCAGCAGGTGCAGCGTCGGAATAGGGTGACGTCCATTTTGAACGGGGGTGAGGGGGAGTTCCTTTAGGTGGTGAATCAGTGGAATTCGTTGCCACAGGCAGCTGCGGCAGCCAAGTCATTTGGTGCATTTAATTTCTTCAGGGAGGCTGAGGAGGTGATAGGTAAGAGTTTCAGAGAGGTGGCTGCAGGAGGCAGGTGGACAGGTGGCTGTCGGGAGAGGGAAGGGAAACAGGCAGTCCGTCTCTGACGCTGTGGCTCAGAAGGGAAGGGGAATGCAGCGGTGACGGGGACTGGAGTGGTAGGATTGGGGATAGGGCTGTTGGTTTACAAGCAGAGGTAGAGTATAGTGGGACGGTCGGGCAGATGATCGGGCAGAGTTACAGTCAGCAGGATGAGCTGCAGTGTAACGTGGGGACAAAATCGAAAAGGATGATGAATGCAGGACTGAAAGTTGTATATTTGAATGCACACAGTCGACGATCTTGTAGCGCAGTTAGAGATTGGCAGGTATGACGTTGTGGGTAGCATGGCTGAAAGACGGTCGCAGTCGGGAGCTTTATATCGAAGGACGACACCATCCGTTCAAAGGACAGGCAGGTGGGCAGAGGGGGAGGAGCGGTTCTGCTGTTAAAAATGAAATCAAAACTTTAAAAAAGCGGTGGTGTGGGATTGGAAGACGTAGAATCCTTGTGGGTAGAGTTCAGAAACCGCAAGGATAAGACCCTGATGAGGGATATTTTACAGGGCCTCCGAACAGCAGCCAGGATGTGGTCTACAAATTGCACCGGGAAGTTAAAAAAAAAGTATGTCTGAAAGAGCAACGTTACGTTAGTCACGTGGGATTTCAATATGCAGGTAGGTTGGGAAAATCTGCCTGGTGCTGGATCTCAAGAGGGGGAATTTGTGGAATGGCCCTGAGTTGGCTTTTTGGAACAATTCTGGATTTGGTATTGTGTCATGAATGTGTGTGTGGACAGGGCCAACGAACTTAACCTGTTCTTTAACAGATTTGACATTGTGGCCCCTGACCATCCCCCACATGAGCCATCTGCTGTCGGCCCCCAACCAACACATATTCCACTCTCTCCTCCTACCCCTCCTCACAGTCCCCCACCCTGCTCTCATGTTCCCCACATGAAACCACCACGGTGGGCTTCACGGCTGAACAGGTGAGAAGACAGCTGAAACGTCTCAACCCAAGCAAGGCTGCAGGACCGGATGGTGTCAGTACCAGGGTGCTCAAAGCCTGTGCCCCTCAGCTATGTGGAGTACTTCGCCATATATTCAACCTGAGTCTGAGGCTCTGGAGGGCTCCTGTACTGTGGAAGACATCCTGCCTCATCCCTGTGCTGAAGACGCCACGCCTCAGCGACCTCAATGACTACAGACCGGTGGCATTGACCTCCCACATCATGAAGACCCTGGAGAGACTTGTTCTGGAGCTGCTCCGGCCTACGGTCAGGCCACACTTAGATCCCCTCCAGTTCGCCTACCAGCCCCGACTAGGAGTTGAAGATGCCATCGTCTACCTGCTGAACCGTGTCTACGCCCACCTGGACAAGCCAGCGAGCACTGTGAGGGTCATGTTTTTTGACTTCTCCACTGCGTTCAACACCATCCGCCCTGCTCTGCTGGGGGAGAAGCTGACAGCGATGCAGGTGGATGCTTTCCTGGTATCATGGATTCTTGATTACCTGACTGGCAGACCACAGTACGTGTGCTTGCAACACTGTGTGTCCGACAGAGTGATCAGCAGCACTGGGGCTCCACAGGGGACTGTCTTGTCTCTCTTTCTCTTCACCATTTACACCTCGGACTTCAACTACTGCACAGAGTCTTGTCATCTTCAGAAGTGTTCTGATGACTCTGCCATAGTTGGATGCATCAGCAAGGGAGATGAGGCTGAGTACAGGGCTACGGTAGGAAACTTTGTCACATGGTGTGAGCAGAATTATCTGTAGCTTAATGTGAAAAAGACTAAGGAGCTGGTGGTAGACCTGAGGAGAGCTAAGGTACTGGTGACCCCTGTTTCCATCCAGGGGGTCAGTGTGGACATGGTGGAGGATTACAAATACCTGGGGATACGAACTGACAATAAACTGGACTGGTCAAAGAACACTGAGGCTGTCTACAAGAAGGGTCAGAGCCGTCTCTATTTCCTGAGGAGACTGAGGTCCTTTAACATCTGCCGGACGATGCTGAGGATGTTCTACGAGTCTGTGGTGGCCAGTGCGATCATGTTTGCTGTTGTGTGCTGGGGCAGCAGGCTGAGGGTAGCAGACACCAACAGAATCAACAAACTCATTTATAAGGCCAGTGATGTTGTGGGGATGGAACTGGACTCTCTCACGGTGGTGTCTGAAAAGCGGATGCTGTCCAAGTTGCATGCCATCTTGGTCAATGTCTCCCATCCACTACATAATGTACTGGGTGGGCACAGGAGTACATTCAGCCAGAGACTCATTCCACCGAGATGCAGCACAGAGCGTCATAGGAAGTCATTCCTGCCTGTGGTCATCAAACTTTACAACTCCTCCCTTGGAGGGTCAGAAACCCTGAACCAATAGGCTGGTCCTGGACTTATTTCCTGCATAAATAATTTACATATTACTATTTAACTATTTATGGTTCTATTACTATTTATTATTTATGGTGCAACTATAATGAAAACCAATTTCCCACGGGATCAAAAAAGTACAACTATGACTACAATGAACCAGAATTTATTAGCGAGCTTAAGGTAAAGGAACCTTTAGGAGACAGTAATCATAATATGATCCACTTCACCCTGTAATTGGAGAGGGAGTAGCTAAAGTCTGATGTATCAGTATTAGATTAGATTATGAGGACACTCAGTCCTCGTTTATTGTCATTTAGAAATGCATACATTAAAAAATGATACAATGTTCCTCCGGTGTGATATCACAGAAACACAAGACAGACCAAGACTAAAACTGACAAAAACCACATAATTATAACATATAGTTACAACAGTGCAAAGCAATACCATAATTTGATAAGAGCAGACTATGGAGTGGAATGCAGCGGAGTAAAGGGAATTACGGAGGCATGAGAGAGACAGCTGATTGGAGGGGGACACTATCAGAGATGACAGTGGAGCAGCAATGGTTGGGATTTCTGGGAGCAATTCGGAAGGTGCTGGATCGATACATTCCAAAGAAGAGGAAGTATTTTAAAGGCAGGATGAGGCAACTATGTCTGACGAGGGAAGTCAAAGCCAACGTAAAAACCAAAGACAGGGCATATAATGGAGCAAAAATTGGTGTGAAGTTAGAGGCAAGAGAAAATCTGCAGATGCTGGAAATCCCAGCAACACACACAAAATGCTGGAGGAACCCAGCAGGCCAGGCAGCACCTATGGAAAAGAGCACAGTCGATGTTTCGGGCCGAAACCGTTCTGCAGTACTGGACTCTTTTCCATAGATGCTGCCTGTCCTGCTGAGTTCCTCCAGCATTTTGTATGTGTTGCTGGGAAATTAGAGTATTTGGAAGCTTTTAAAACCCCAACAGAAGGCAACTATAAAAGTCATTAAGAAGGAAGAGGATAGCAAAAGTTTCTTCAGATACGTAAAGAAAAATGAGAGTGGATAAAGTCTGAAGGTAGATAGGTCACCTGGACCAGACGGTGTAAACCCCAAAGTTCTGAAAGAGGAGGCTGGAGAGATTGGGGAGCCATTAGTAATGATCTTTCAAGAATCACTAGATTCTGGAATGGTTCCAGAAGACTGGAAATTTGCAAATGTCACCCCACACTTCAACAAAGAGGTAGAGGTATGGGCCATTTAGTCTGACTTCAGTGGTTGGGAAGATGTTGGAGTCGATGGTTAAGGATGTGGTTTTGGGGTACTTGGAGGCAGATGATGAAATACACTGTAGTCAGCATGGCTCCCTCAAGGGAAAACCTTGGCTGACAAATCTGTTGGAATTCTTTGAAGAAATAACAAGCAGGATAGACAAAGCAGAATCAATTTATGTTGTGTACTTGGATTTTCAGAAGGCCTTTGACAAGGTGCCACACAAGGCTGCTTAACAAGCTACGAACTTGGCATTACAGGTAATATCCTAGCATGGATAAAGCAGTGGCTGATTGGCAGGAGGCAAAAAGTGGGAATAAAGGAAGCTTTTTCTGGCTGGCTGCCGGTGACTGGTGGCATTCCACAGTGGACTGTGTTGGGACCGATTCTTTTCATGTTATGTGTCAATGATTTGGATGATGGAATTGATGGCTTTGTAGCAAAGTTTGCAGACGATATGAAGATAAGTGGAAGGGCAAGTATTCTTGAGGAAGTAAAAAGGCTGCAGAAGGACTTAGACGGATTAGGAAAACGGGCAAAGAAGTAGCAGATGGAATATACTGTCTCAGGAAGTGTATGGTCTTGCACTTTGTTAGAAGAAGTAGAAGTGTAAACTATTTTCTAAGTGGAGAGAAAATTTCAAGAAAACAAAGGTGCAAAGGGACTTGGATGTCCTTGTGCAGAATTCCTTAAAGGTTAATTAGCAGGACAAGTCAGTGGAGAGGAAAGCAAATGTGGTGTTAGCATTCATTTCATGAGGATGAGAATAGAAGCAAGGATGTAATGTTGAAACTTTATAAATGTCATAAAGCGGCAGCTGGGAACGGACCCAAGTGCAAGACACAGACACTGAAGTACTAGGGACAGGACTAGGATACAGGATGAGGGTTAGGACATAGATAGGAAAACCAGGAACCTGGAACAGGACTGGACAAGAGAGCTAGGAGCCCGGGCTTGGACTCTGAGCCAAAGACTGGACAAGGACCCAGTACCTGGGTCTTTCCTCTGGCTCGGACCCCAGAACTAGGCAAGGACGTGACTTGGCAGGCGGGGACGAATCTACAGGCTGGAGGCAGGAGACATGAGACGAGGCTAGAGGCTAGAGGCAGGAGGCAGGAGACTTGAGGCGAGGCAGGAGGAAGGAGGCAGGAGGCAGGAGGAAGGAGCCAGGAGGCTGGAGGCAGGAGGCGAGGCAGGAGGAAGGAGGCAGGAGGCAGGAGGCTGGAGGATGGAGGCTGGAGGTTGGAGGCTGAAGGCAGGAGGTTGGAGGCAGGAAGCAGGAGGCTGGAGACTTGAGGCGAGGCAGGAGACTTGAGGCTGGAGGCTGGAGGTTGGAGACTTGAGACTGGAGGCTGGAGGCTGGAGGCTGGAGGAAGGAAGCAGGAGGCTGGATGCAGGAGGCTGGAGGCAGGAGGTTGGAGGCTGGAGGCAGGAGGCTGGAGGTTGGAGGCTGAAGGCAGGAGGCTGGAGGCTGGAGGTTGGAGGCTGAAGGCAGGAGGCTGGAGGCTGGAGGTTGGAGGCTGAAGGCAGGAGGCTGGAGGATGGAGGATGGAGGATGGAGGAAGGAGGCAGGAGGTTGGAGACGAGGCTGGAGGCAGGAGGCAGGAGGCAGGAGGAAGGAGACTTGAGGCGAGGCTGGAGGCAGGAGGCTGGAGGATGGAGGAAGGAAGCAAGAGGCTGGATGCAGGAGGCTGGAGGATGGAGGAAGGAGGCAGGAGGCTGGAGGCAGGAGGCTGGAGGCTGGAGGCAGGAGGCAGGAGACTTGAGACTTGAGACGAGGCTGGAGGCTGAGGGCTGGAGGCAGGAGACTTGAGGCTGCAGGCTGGAGGCTGGAGACTGGAGGCTGGAGGCAGGAGACGAGGCGAGGCTGGAGGCTGGAGGCAGGAGGCTGGAGGCTGGAGGCTGGAGGCTGGAGGCAGGAGACTTGAGGCGAGGCTTGGCTCCTCCTGGGCAGGGTGTGGATCACCACCCGACAGAGGTAAGAGACAGGAAGGGACAGAACCAACCCCAGGTAACGGCAAGACGGCCTGGCTTACCTGGGTGGAGGCAAGGGACAGGAAGGGAGCTAGGTACAGGGTGGCTCCAGGACCAGACAGCAAGACAAGGCAAGGCTACAGGCAAAGCAAGGCAAGATGAGAACTTCAGGCGAGGCGAGAGTTACTGGCAAGAAAAGGCAGGGTTTCAGGCGAGGAAACAGAAGGCAGAGGAAAGGATACAAGGAGTAAGGCCAAGAACAGTCCAGCAGCCATGCCCTGGTCTCTGGAGGTATTTGTGCAGCCAGCCCCAGTGATTATCAGCTGCCTCAATTAGAGCTCAACAAGAACAGAAACAGGGTAGATAGGAAAACCTGGAGCAAGGGTCGATGGACCAGACCGTGAACCGGAATACAGACTCCACGGACCGGACCATGACAATAAAGCACTGATGAATACTCACTTGGAGTATTATGAGCTGTTTGGGGCCTTTCATCTGAGGAAGGATGTGCTGAAATTGGAGAGGGTTCAAAGGAGGTTCAGGAAAATGATTCTGGGATTGAACGACTTAGAAACATAGAAACATAGAAAATAGGTGCAGGAGTAGGCCATTCGGCCCTTCGAGCCTGCACCGCCATTTATTATGATCATGGCTGATCATCCAACTCAGAACACCGCTCCAGCCTTCCCTCCATACCCCCTGACCCCCGTAGCCACAAGGGCCATATCTAACTCCCTCTTAAATATAGCCAATGAACTGGCCTCAACTGTTTCCTGTGGCAGAGAATTCCACAGAGTCACCACTCTCTGTGTGAAGAAGTTTTTCCTAATCTCGGTCCTAAAAGGCTTCCCCTCTATCCTCAAACTGTGACCCCTCGTTCTGGACTTCCCCAACATCGGGAACAATCTTCCTGCATCTAGCCTGTCCAATCCCCTTAGGATCTTATACGTTTCAATCAGATCCCCCCTCAATCTTCTAAATTCCAACGAGTACAAGCCCAGTTCATCCAGTCTTTCTTCATATGAAAGTCCTGCCATCCCAGGAATCAATCTGGTGAACCTTCTCTGTACTCCCTCTATGGCAAGGATGTCTTTCCTCAGATTAGGGGACCAAGACGACACACAATACTCCAGGTGTGGTCTCACCAAGGCCTTGTACAACTGCAGTAGTATCTCCCTGCTCCTGTACTCAAATCCTCTCGCTATAAATGCCAGCATACCATTCGCGTTTTTCACCGCCTACTGTACCTGCATGCCCACTTTCAATGACTGGTGTATAATGACACCCAGGTCACGTTGCACCTCCCCTTTTCCTAATCGGCCACCATTCAGATAATAATCTGTTTTCCTATTTTTGCCACCAAAGTGGATAACTTCACATTTATCCACATTAAATTGCATCTGCCATGAATTTGCCCACTCACCCAACCTATCCAAGTCACCCTGCATCCTCTTAGCATCCTCCTCACAGCTAACACTGCCACCCAGCTTCGTGTCATCCGCAAACTTGGAGATGCTGCATTTAATTCCCTCATCCAAGTCATTAATATATATTGTAAACAACTGGGGTCCCAGCACTGAGCCTTGCGGTACCCCACTAGTCACCGCCTGCCATTCTGAAAAGGTCCCGTTTATTCCCACTCTTTTCTTCCTGTCTGCTAACCAACTCTCCACCCACACCAATACCTTACCCCCAATACCGTGTGCTTTAAGTTTGCACACTAATCTCCTGTGTGGGACCTTGTCAAAAGCCTTCTGAAAATCCAAATATACCACATCCACTGGTTCTCCCCTATCCACTCTACTAGTTACATCCTCAAAAAATTCTATGAGATTCGTCAGACATGATTTTCCTTTCACAATTCCATGCTGACTTTGTCCGATGATTTCACCACTTTCCAAATGTGCTGTTATCACATCCTTGATAACTGACTCCAGCAGTTTCCCCACCACCGACGTTAGGCTAACCGGTCTATAATTCCCTGGTTTCTCTCTCCCTCCTTTTTTAAAAAGTGGAGTTACATTAGCCACCCTCCAATCCTCAGGAACTAGTCCAGAATCTAATGAGTTTTGAAAAATTATCACTAATGCATCCACTATTTCTTGGGCTACTTCCTTAAGCACCCTGGGATGCAGACCATCCGGCCCTGGGGATTTATCTGCCTTCAATCCCTTCAATTTACCTAACACCACTTCCCTACTAACATGTATTTCGCTCAGTTCCTCCATCTCACTGGACCCTCTGTCCCCTACTATTTCTGGAAGATTATTTATGTCCTCCTTAGTGAAGACAGAACCAAAGTAATTATTCAATTGGTCTACCATGTCCTTGCTCCCCATAATCAATTCACCTGTTTCTGTCTGCAGGGGACCTACATTTGTCTTTACCAGTCTTTTCCTTTTTACATATCTATAAAAGCTTTTACAGTCAGTTTTTATGTTCCCTGCCAGTTTTCTCTCATAATCTTTTTTCCCCTTCCTAATTAAGCCCTTTGTCCTCCTCTGCTGAACTCTGAATTTCTCCCAGTCCTCAGGTGAGCCACTTTCTCTGGCTAATTTGTATGCTGCTTCTTTGGAATTGATACTATCCCTAATTTCTCTTGTCAGCCACGGATGCACTACCTTCCTTGATTTATTCTTTTGCCAAACTGGGATGAACATTTGTTGCAGTTCATCCATGCAACCTTTAAATGCTTGCCATTGCATATCCACCATCAATCCCTTAAGTGTCATTTGCCAGTCTATCTTAGCTAATTCACGTCTCATACCTTCAAAGTTACCCCTCTTTAAGTTCAGAACCTTTGTTTCTGAATTAACTATGTCACTCTCCATCTTAATGAAGAATTCCACCATATTATGGTCACTCTTACCCAAGGGGCCTCTCACGACAAGATTGCTAATTAACCCTTCCTCATTGCCCAGTCCAGAATAGCCTGCTCTCTAGTTGGTTCCTCGACATGTTGGTTCAAAAAACCATCCCGCATACATTCCAAGAAATCCTCTTCCTCAGCACCCTTACCAATTTGGTTCACCCAATCTACATGTAGATTGAAGTCACCCATTATAACTGCTGTTCCTTTATTGCACACATTTCTAATTTCCTGTTTAATACCATCTCTGACCTCACTACTACTGTTAGGTGGCCTGTACACAACTCTCACCAGCGTCTTCTGCCCCTTAGTGTTACGCAGCTCTACCCATATCGATTCCACATCTTCCCGGCTTATATCTTTCCTTTCTATTGCGTTAATCTCTTCTTTAACCAGCAACGCTACCACACCTCCCCTTCCTTCATGTCTATCCCTCCTGAATATTGAATATCCCTGAACGTTGAGCTCCCATCCCTGGTCACCCTGGAGCCATGTCTCTGTGACCCCAACTGTATCATAATCATTAATAACAATCTGCACTTTCAATTCAAGATGAGCGTGCACTTGTCATTTGAAGAGTGTTTGGTGACTCTGGGCCTGAATTCAGAAGAATGAGGGGTGACCTCATTGAACCCTATCAAATAGTAAAAGGTCTTGATAGAGTGGATGTGGAGAGGATGTTCCCTACAGTGGGGGAGTCTAGGACCAGAGGACACAGATAGAGTGGATGTGGAGAGGATGTTTCCTATAGTGGTGGAGTCTGGGACCAGAGGACACAGATAGATTAAATGTGGAGAGGATGTTTCCCATAGTGAGTGGGGGGGGGGCCTAGGACCAGAGGACACAACCTCAAAACAGAGTGATGTCGCTTTAGAATGGAGGTGAGGAGGAATTTCTTTAGCTAGAGGGTAATAAATCTGAGGAATTAATTGCCACAGGCAACTGTGGAGGCCAGGTCACTGGGTGCATTTAAAGTAAAGGTTGATAGATTCTTAGTTAGTCAGCTTGTGAAAGGCTACGGGGGGGGGGGGGCGGAGAGGCAGGTGAATGGGGTTGAGAGGGGTAATAAATCAGCCACGATGGAATGGGGGAGCAGACTCGATTCGCTGAATGGCCTTGAAGAGCTGATCTGTGGGTGCCGTGCCCCAGAGGGTCCCTGAGGTGTCAGGATGACTGTTGGGAGTTCAGAACCTGCGTGGATTTCAGCTTTGCTGGAGTTTCTGATTGCTGCTGCATTGTGTGGTTTTAGTGATTGAAATCTGAACCTTCCTGTGTCTGAGAACAGGTGCTTGTGCATGTCTGACCTCAGCACGCTGCTCCTAGAAGCCCTGATCGATTGAGGTGATAACCTTTACTGCACTGCACAAACAAGGCCGATAACAATCAGTCTGCAATCAGTTAAGGGAGCACGTGACTGACTGCTCCATGCACGCTCGTCTTTGGCTCCTCCGACAGCCCAAGAGCGGGGCCAGGAGGTGAGAATCGCTCTCCTGTCACCTGAGGCATCTGGAGAGCCGGGGCAGGTCTACGGTGGTACGGGAATGCGAGGTTCTGGAGCACGGACACCCGTCTGCTTCAGAGCACGTTGGCACCAGTACTGGGGAGTGAGGTGGCTGTCTGTCCACACTTCCCGCTGCCCCCCTGTGAAGCAGCCAGCGAAATCAGACTCCCCCACCCCAGACATTCTCCCTCCCCTCAGGCAGAAGATAGAAAAGCCTGGAACATGTCCCACCAGGCTCAAGGACCGCTTCTACCCCGCTGTTGTAAGACCTTTAAACGGCTCCCCAGTACTATAAGTCGGACTGTGCAGCTCACAATCCAGCATCATCTTGCACCCTATTGTGTACCTGCACCACACTCTCTCGAGGCTGCTACACCTCACTCTGCATTCTGTTGTAGTGGTTATCTTGTTCTATCTTAAAGCCCTGCGTGATGATCTGATCTGTGGGAACAGCTTGCAAGACAAGCTCTTCACTATACCTCACTTCACGTGATAATTCATTTCAATTCTCATGGTCAGGGCTGGTGAGAGATTTGGCAAGTGTTGTATGTTGGGCATTACACCGAACCGGGGAGGGTGGGAGTGGAAAGGATCTGAGAGTGGGACATTCAATGCACCAAGAGGAACTGAGAGGGTGGTGGTGCAGGGGAGGGAATGGGGACTGAGATACCAAGTGTGACAGCGTGTGACTCTGAGCCACAAAGTTAAAAGTAAATTTATTATCAAAGTACAGATATGACACCATTTACAAACCCGAGATCCATTTCCTTGTGGGCAATCACAGTCAGTACAAGAAACACAATAGAACCAACAAAAGGCTGCATCGAGCAGGACAGATGAACAGCCAGTGTGTAAAAAAACAACTAACTGTACAAATGCAAAAAGAAAGAAATAATAATAAATGAACGAATAAGCAATAATTATGGAGAACATGAGACGAAGAGTCCTTCAAAGGTAGTCCATTGGTGGTGGGAACATTTTGGTGATGGGGTGAGTGAAGTTGAGTGGTTAGCCTATTTGGTTCAAGAACCTGATGGTTGATGGGTAATAACTGTTCCTGAACCTGGTGGTGTGGGTCATGAGGCTCCTGTACCTCCTGCCTGATGGTTGAGGGGGTAATAACTGTCCCTGAACCTGGTGATGTGGGTCCTGAGGCTCCTGTACCTCCTTCCTGATGGTTGAGGGGGTAATAACTGTCCCTGAACCTGGTGGTGTGGGTCCTGAGGCTCCTGTACCTCCTTCCTGATGGTTGAGGGGGTAATAACTGTTCCTGAACCTGGTGGTGTGGGTCATGAGGCTCCTGTACCTCCTGCCTGATGGTTGAGAGGGTAATAACTGTTCCTGAACCTGGTGGTGTAGGTCCTGAGGCTCCTGTACCTCCTTCCTGATGGTTGAGGGGGTAATAACTGTCCCTGAACCTGGTGATGTGGGTCCTGAGGCTCCTGTACCTCCTTCCTGATGGTTGAGGGGGTAATAACTGTTCCTGAACCTGGTGGTGTGGGTCCTGAGGCTCTTGTACCTCCTTCCTGATGGTTGAGGGGTAATAACTGTCCCTGAACCTGGTGATGTGGGTCCTGAGGCTCCTGTACCTCCTTCCTGATGGTTGAGGGGGTAATAACTGTCCCTGAACCTGGTGGTGTGGGACCTGAGGCTCCTGTGCCTCCTTCCTGAGGCCTCCTAAACTGTGAAAAATCTAAGTTTTCTCATGTTTTTCTGGCTAAAGGTAACATATCCAAGGCAATAATCTAACGGCTGTTACGGAGCTGTAGTCACAGGGTGATCAGGACACTGTGCTTAGTAACCATCGTTATGTGATATTCCAAATGAACCAGCCCAAAAACAGAGGAGGTGGGGGTCTTGGAACATATCGTAGAGGTGCTGGGTCGAGATACGGAGGCAGTGGAAAGTGTTCCAGAACTGGTTTGGATCGAAATCATTAATTGCAGGGGAAGGAAGGGTTGGGTGGAATTGGGTGCAGGCCCCAAACTGTGGCCTCTCTGTAGAGCGGAACGCGAATGGGGAAATCTCAAGGACGTGCGTGAAGGGAATAGAAATTGAAATGAAAGATTTTAATCTAGGTATCGATTGGACAAACCAAACCGCCAAGGGTTACAGAGAGTTGAGCTGCAGAATTAAACAGACGTACAGTCCTGAGCAGGGGCCTTTGTCCACCTCAACCAGGTGACTGTGGCCCCTATGTACCCCTAACCCACGTGCCTGCTTTAGGCCGTACAGCCCAGAACTGGGCCCTTTGTCCACCTCAACCAGGGCACATTTCTTCCTGTGGGTAATAGACTGCAGCAGCAGCAGTTCCAGTGACTTTGCCACCAATGGAAGTTGCAAATATTTCCACCTCACATTTCAGTTTCATGTTCTTTTTCAGCAACTTTACACTGATCTTTCTTTAAGAAATAAATTTAATTTTAACTTGCCTGTATTTTAAAGTGCATAGCCCTTTTTAAATATTTAAATATATTATTCCGAGAAGGGGTTCGTAAGCTTCACCAGACTGCCAAAGGGGTCGATGGGTTAAAAATGTTAAGAACCCCTGGTCTAACTCCTTCGCCGGGCCAGATGGATTGAACTGCAGGTGAGGGTCGGGCAGGATCAGCTTGATGTTTACTCCGCTCTCCGCGGTGCTGAGGCTGTGGGCCTGATCTGGGCCTCGTGTCTGAGAGCGCCGCGATGTTACCCCTGCTGTATGAAGAACTGAGGCCGAGGCTGTGGGCCTGCTCTGGGCCTCATGTCTTGCGAGCTCCATAATGATTTGCCCTGCTGCATGATGAGCTGAGGCCTAGGCTGTGGTCTCGCTCCGGCGGCTCAATAGACAATAGGTGCAGGAGTAGGCCATTCAGCCCTTCGAGCCAGCACCGCCATTCACTGTGATCATGGCTGATCATCCACAATCAGTATCCAGTTCCTGCCTTATCCCCATAACCTTTGATTCCGCTATCTTTAAGAGCTCTAACCACCTCTTTCTTGAAAGCATCCAGAGACTTGGCCTCCACAGCCTTCTGGGGCAGAGCATTCCATATATCCACCACTCTCTGGGTGAAAAAGTTTTTCCTCAACTCTGCTCTAAATGGTCTACCCCTTATTCTTAAACTGTGGCCTCTGGTTCTGGACTCACCGATCAGCGGGAACATGCTTCCTGCCTCCAGCGTGTCCAATCCCTTAATAATATTATATCCTTCAATCAGATCCCCTCTCATCCTCCTAAATTCCAGAGTATACAAGCCCAGTCGCTCCAATCTTTCAAATTTTGACATTCCCACCATCCCGGGAATTAACCCAGTGAACCTACGCTGCACTCCCTCAATAGCAAGAATGTCCTTCCTCAAATTTGGAGACCAAAACTGCACACAGTACTCCAGGTGTGGTCTCACCAGGGCCCTGTACAGCTGCAGAAGGTCCTCTTGGCTCTTATACTCAATTCCCCTTGTTATGAAGGCCAACATGCTATTAGCTTTCTTCACTGCCTGCTGTACCTGCATGCTTACTTTCAGTGACCGATGAACAAGGACAGCCAAGGCTCCGGGCCTTGTGTCCGAGAGCTCCACAAGGTTTTGGTCCGCTGTGTGACGAACTGAGGCCTAGGCTGTGGGCCTGATCTGGTGGCTCCGGGCCTCGTGGCTATAGACTCACTTCCGATCCGAATGCTGTTAATTGCTTTTATTTCTCACAAATACATTAGGGAGAATAGGAGAGTCTTAGACACATGGATGATGGAGAAATTCTGAATCAGGTTTATTATCACCGGCATGTGTCGTGAAATTTGTTAACTTGGCAGCAGCAGTTCAATGTGATACATAATCTAGAAAAAAAACTGAGTAAATCAAATACAGTATGTATATTAAATAGTTAAATTAAAAATAGCGCAAAAACAGAAATAATTTTTTTTTAAAAGTGAGGTTGTGTTCACGGGTTCAATGTCCGTTCAGAAATCGGATGGCAGAGGGGAAGGAGCTGTTCCTGAACCGTTGAGTGTGTGTCTTCAGGCTCCTGTACCTCCTCCCTGATGGCAGAGGGGAAGAAGCTGTTCCTGAATTGTTGAGTGTGTGTCTTCAGGCTCCTGTACCTCCTCCCTGATGGCAGAGGGGAAGAAGCTGTTCCTGAATCGCTGAGTGTGTGTCTTCAGGCTCCTGTACCTCCTCCCTGATGGCAGAGGGGAAGAAGCTGTTCCTGAATCGCTGAGTGTGTGTCTTCAGGCTTCTGTACCTCCTCCCTGATGGCAGAGGGGAAGAAGCTGTTCCTGAATCGTTGAGTGTGTGTCTTCAGGCTCCTGTACCTCCTCCCTGATGGCAGAGGGGAAGAAGCTGTTCCTGAATCGCTGAGTGTGTGTCTTCAGGCTCCTGTACCTCCTCCCTGATGGCAGAGGGGAAGAAGCTGTTCCTGAATGGCTGAGTGGGTGTCTTCAGGCTCCTGTACCTCCTCCCTGATGGTAACAGTGAGAGGAGGGCACGTCCTGGGTGGTGGGGTCCTTTCCAAGGCTCTTGAAGATGTCTTGGATACTACGGAGGCTCGTACCCAAGCTGGAGCTGACTAATTTTACAACTTTCTGCAGCTTCTTTCGATCCTGTGCAGTAACCATTCCCCCATTATGCTAATATAGCGCCTGTAACAGACTAACCTGCATGTCTTTGGAGCATAGGAGGAAGTTTCAGGCCCGTTAGCCTGACCTCAGTGGTTGGGAAAGTGTTGAAGTCAATTATTAAGGGTGAGGTTTTGACTCACTTGGAAACTAGTGACAAAATAAGTCAGCATGGTTTCTGTGAAGGAAAATCTTGCCTGACAAATCTGTAGGAGTTCTTCGAGGAAGTAACAAGCAGGGTGGACAAAGGAGAGGCAGTAGATGTCATTTACTTAGATTTTCAGAAGGCATTTGATAAGGTGCCACACATGAGGCTGCTAACAAGATGAAATCTTGTGGCGATACATGAAAGATACTGGCATGGGTAGAGGAATGGCTGACAGGCAGGATGTAGCGAGTGGGAATAAAAGAGGCTTTTACTGGTCGGCTGCCAATGACGTGGTGTTTCTCATGGGTCAGTATTGGGACTGCTACTTTTCACATTGTTTGTCAATGATTTGGATAATGGAATTGATGGCTTTGTGGCAAAGTTTGCGGATGATACAAAGATAGGTGGGGGGGTAGGTAGTGCTGAGGAAGCAATGCGATTGCAGCAGGACTTAGACAAATTGGAAGAATGGACAAAAAAGTGACAGATGGAATACAGTGTTGGGAAAAGCATGATAATGCATTTTGGTAAAAGGAACAATGGTGTGGACTATTATCTAAGTGGGGAGAAGGTTCAAATATCAGAGGTGCAGAGGGACTTAGGAGTCTCATGCAAGACTCACAGAAGGTTAATTCACAGGTTGACTCTGTGGTCGTGGACGGTCATACGAGCAGCCGGTGCAGATCATAAGTCCTGGTGATGTGACCACTGACATCAGGCAGACAGCCTCTGAAGAGTATTGATAATGGCTGGGGTGACCATTCTCTTGTAAAGTCACTGCCCAGAAGAAGGCGATGGCAAACAACTTCTGTAGAAAAATTTGCCAAGAACAACCATGGTCGTGGGAAGACCATGATAACATGACATGGCACGCAATGATGACGTCATATGATGCGGCGCACAATGATGATGATATTAGATTAGATTATGAGGACACGCAGTCCTCTTTTATTGTCATTTAGTAATGCATGCATTAAGAAATGATACAATATTCCTCCGGTGTGATATCACAGAAACACAGGACAGACCAAGACTGAAAAACTGACAAAACCACATAATTATAACATATAGTTACAACAGTGCAACAATACCATAACTTGATGAAGAACAGTCCATGAGCACAGTAAAAAGTTCAAAGTCTCTCAAATGTCCCACATCTCACGCAGACGGGAGAAGGAAGAAAACTCTCCTTGCCATGCCTGACCACGGTCCGACTCTGAGTCGCCTGAAAACTTCGAGCCTCTGATCAGCCCTCCGACACCAAGCACTGAGCACCATCTCTGCCGAATGCTTCGGTCGCCAGCAGCAGGCAAACCCCGGGATTTTGGGGCCTTCCCTCCGGAGATTCTCGATCGCACAGTAGCAGCGGCAGCGAACCGGGCATTTCAGAAGTTTTCTCCAGATGTTCCTCTGCTTCTCATGTCCATCTCCATCAAATCAGAATTGTGCACGGCATCCTACTTACAAATACGATATCAGTAATGGTGGATAAGTGTAGATTGCAAGCAGGCTTTTACCACTGAGGTTGAGTGAGACTAGAACGAGAAGCTCGTGGGTCAAGGGTGAAAGGTGAAATGTTTAAGGGGAACTCAGAGGCCGGTGAGTGCGTGGAACGAGCCATCTGCTGCGGGCATGCCCAAAGGTTCATACCTCTGAAATACGCTGACCACCGTCAGGGACCCCCATCAATGCTTTGAGAGGCTGGGTCAAGGATTACATCTTCAGCTTGCTGCCTCCCACGCTGGACCCTCTACAATTCGCCTACCGACACAACCGATCGACAGACCACGCAATAGCCACAGCTCTACACACCGTCCTTACACACCAGGAGAAGAAGGATGCTTATGTGAGAATGCTGTTCTTGGACTACAGTTCAGCATTCAACACCATAGTTCCATCCAGGCTCGACAAGAAGCTCAGAGATCTCGGCCTTGACCCTGCCTTGTGCAGCTGGATCCTGGACTTCCTGTCAGATCACCGGCAGGAGGTAAGAGTGAGCTCCCTCACCTCTGCCCCTCTGACTCTCAGCACAGGAGCCCCTCAGGGCTGTGTCCTAAGCCCCCTCCTTTACTCTCTGTATACTCATGACTTTATCAAATGCTTTTGTGTAGTCGATAAAACAAACATATCTTTTTCCACTTGAATAACTCGTTCTGATAGCACCCTTAACATCAATATCACATTTCTTGTACCTTTATCTTTCACAAAACCACATTGTTCTTTACCTATTTCAGCCTGTATCTTACTTTTAACTCTTGTCATCAAAATTCTTAGAAGTATCTTGGTGATAATAAATTATTTGAAATATTAGAGGAAGATCTAGATCTAGCTTTGAAAGACCTCTGCCTAGTCAGAAATCTGTACTGGGAACAAACTGCTGCTGTAAGAATAGATGGAGAAGTGAGTTTGTTTACGAAAATCAAGAGAGGCGTGAGACAAGGGTATGTGTTCTCCCCTGATTTGTTTAATGTGTCCAGTGAAACAATATTGCAAAAAAATAAGAGACATCTTGGAATCAAAGTTGGTGGTGAAAACATCAATAATTTCAGACATGCAGATGACACTGTGTTAATTGCAAGTACAGAGGAAGAACTAGAAAACTTAATTGATAGAGTTGTTGAAGAAAGTGCAAAAATGGGTCTATCTATCAATTGCAAAAGGACAATGTATGGTGATATCCAAAAAGAAGGAGAATCCTATCTGCAGGCTGAGAATAAACGGGGAAGACATAAAACAAGTACAGAACTTTTGCTACTTAGGAAGCTGGGTGACATCAGATGGCAGGTGCGACTTGGACATCAAAAGAAGAATAGGGATGGCAAAAGACACCTTTACGAGAATGAAGAGTATACTGACCAACACTAAACTAGGCATGATAACCCGCCTCAGAGTACTGAAATGTTACGTTTATCCAGTTATGTTATATGGCTCAGAATGTTGGACAATATCTAGTAACATGAGGAAACGAATTGAAGCAGCAGAGATGTGGTTTTTGAGGAGGATGCAAAGAATATCATGGACGACACGAATATCTAACGAGGCTGTCATGAACAGAGCAAACACAAAGAGAAATAATGTGTGAGATCATGAAAAGGCAACGTAACTTCATTGGACGTGTGATTGGGAAAGAGGAGTTAGAATGCACGGTAATTATGGGAAAGATTGAAGGGAAGAAAGCAAGAGGAAGGCAAAGACAAATAATGATGGAGACAGCAGCCAGAGAACTGGAAATGAATACCAGTGATTTGATCCACTTGACCTGAAACAGGAGTGTGTGGGCCATGGCAGTCAGAGCTCAAACTGGGCACGGCACCTGATGACGATGATGATACCCACAACTGTGTCACCACCCACAGCTCCAATTTGCTAATTAAATTTGCTGATGACACTACACTGATTGGCCTAATCTCAAATAATAATGAGGCAGCCTACAGAGAGGAAGTCATTACCCTGACACAGTGGTGTCAAGGAAACAACCTCTCCCTCAACGTCACAAAAACAAAGTTGCTGGTTGTGGACTGGAGAAGGAGTGGAGACAGGCTCACCCCTATTGACGTCAGTGAATCTGGGGTTGAGAAGGTAAACAGCTTTAAGTTCCTCAGCATACACATCACTGAGGATCTCATGTAGTCAGTACACACCGGCTGTGTGGTGAAAAAGGCACAGCAGCACCTCTTTCACCTCAGACTGTTGAGGAAGTTTGATGTGGTCCCCCAAATCCTAAGAACTTTCTACAGGGGCACAATGGAGAGCATCCTGACTGGCTGCATCACTGCCTGGTATGGGAACTGTACTTCCCTCAATCACAGGACCCTGCAGAGAGTGGTGCGGACAGCCCAGCGCATCTGTAGATGTGAACTTCCCACTATTCAGGACATTTGCAATGACAGGTGTGTAAAAAGGGCCTGAAGGATCACTGGGGACCCGAGTCACCCCAACCACAAACTGTTCCAGCTGCTTCCATCCGGAAACGGTACCGCAGCATAAAAGCCAGGACCAACAGGCTCCAGGACAGCTTCTTCCACCAGGCTGTCAGACTGATTAACTCTACCACTACTACGTTGACTCAGGCCTAGGGTGCTATGTCGGGCAATTTGCCTTACAAGATGCGAAACGAAAGACTGTGTGGCGTGCCACGCCTCACACAGACTGTTGACTCACAAAGAGTTCCTCTGCCTTTTGACAGGTTTTGTTTTTAGTCCTGTTGGGGGCCTACACACCCAGGTCCCTGGTTAACCAAAGTGCACCGGGGGGGGGGGGGGTTGCCGGTCGAGTCGCCGACAACCGGACCCGAGACAGGTAGTGCTGGGCTCTGTGGTACCAGTAGCCAGGCAAGGCCCTGACCTGACATACATGAGTAATTCATGCTGACGCAACTGCATGTCTGTGTTATATTGACTGTTCTTTTGTACAAACCATTGATTACAAGTGACTATAAATTGCACGTTGCACATTCAGATGGAGACGTGACGTAAAGGTTTTCACTCCTCGAGAGTAATAAAGGCAATTCAATTCAAATCGAGCTGGCGTGTCCAGTACTGCTTGCTCCACCCACAGAGTGAGTGGTGGATGCAGGGTCGATAGAAGAGAAGTTTGGATGGGTACGTGGATGGGAGGACTTATGGTGCGGGTGCAGGTCGATGGGAGTAGGCAGTTCAAATGCCTCGGCGTGGACTAGATGGGCCGACGAGCCTGTTTCTGTGCTGGACTTTTCTATGAGTCTACGACCTTGCCTTGGACCGTACTTTGTCCCTTTTACGCTAATGTTATGCATTATTAATGTTTTCCTCACGAACTGAGCTAGAGCCACAGGAAGGTGTGTGCCGGTAAGCGGGAGCCAGGCCCCGTATCCCAGCCTCTCACCAGGCCCCGTTCCCTGACCTCTCACCAGGCCCGTATCCTGCCCTCTCGCCAGGCCCGTATCCTGCCCTCTCGCCAAGCCCCGTACCCTGACCTCTCACCAGGCCCCATACCCTGCCCTCTCACCAGGCCCGTATCCCACCATCTCACCAGGCCCCGTATCCCCCTCTCTCTCCGGGCCTGTACCCTGACCTCTCACCAGGCCCCATACCCTGCCCTCTCACCAGGCCCGTATCCCACCATCTCACCAGGCCCCGTATCCCCCTCTCTCTCCGGGCCTGTACCCTGACCTCTCACCAGGCCCCATACCCTGCCCTCTCACCAGGCCCGTATCCTGCCCTCTCGCCAGGCCCGTGTCCTGTCCTCTCACCAGGCCCCGTATCCCCCCCTCTCTCCAGGCCTGTATACTGCCCTCTTGCCAGGCCTGTATCCTGCCCTCTCGCCAGGCCCGTACCCTGCCCTCTCACCAGGCCCGTATCCCACCATCTCACCAGGCCCCGTATCCCCCTCTCTCTCCAGGCCCGTATCCTGCCCTCTCGCCAGGCCCCGTACCCTGACCTCTCACCAGGCCCCATACCCTGCCCTCTCACCAGGCCAGTATCCTGCCCTCTCACCAGGCCCGTATCCCACCATCTCACCAGGCCCCGTATCCCCCTCTCTCTCTAGGCCTGTATCCTGCCCTCTCGCCAGGCCCGTATCCTGCCCTCTCACCAGGCCCGTATCCTGCCCTCTCGCCTGGCCCATATCCTGCCCTCTCGCCAGGCCCATATCCTGCCTTCTCACCAGGCCCCGTACGCTGACCTCTCACCAGGCCCCATACCCTGACCTCTCACCAGGCCCGTATCCCAGCATCTCACCAGGCCCCGTATCCCCCTCTCTCTCCAGGCCTGTATCCTGCCCTCTCGCCAGGCCCCGTATCTCCCTCTCTCTCCAGGCCTGTATCCTGCCCTCTAGCCAGGCCCGTATCCTGCCCTCTCGCCAGGCCCGTATCCTGCCCTCTCACCAGGCCCGTATCCTGCTCTCCTGCCAGGCCCGTATCCTGTCCTCTCACCAGGCCCCTATCCTACCCTCTCACCAGGCCCGTATCCTGCCCTCTCGCCAGGCCCGTATCCTGCCCTCTCGCCAGACCCCGCTCCAGCTGAAGCAGGATGTCCCCACACTGGGCGAATTGTCAGCTGTGGCTTAGTTAGGCCCAGGAAGGGCCTGCACAGTAAATGGTTGGTGTTGGATCCTGGATCCCGGTATTTTTGTGATCCAGAGGTGTGGAGGTCAGGAACGATGCACGAAACTTGTTGCTTACGGCCATTTTATCTATTCATTTGTTTGTGTGTTTATTTATGGAGATACATGGCGGAGTAGGCCCTTGGAGTCACGCCAGCCGGCAATCCACCAACTTAATCCCAGCCTTGACCGCGGGACAATTTACAATGGCATTTAACCAGCCAGCCGATCCGTCGCTGGAATGTGGGATGAAACCAGAGCACGGGGAGGAAACCCACACAGTCACAGGGCGAACATACACGTTCCTGACAGGCAGCGACAGGAATTGAACCCGGGTCGTTGTGCTAACCACTACTCCACCGTGTCACCCTAAGTGTTAATCTTATTAAGTGCTTCATGAACAAAGATGAAGGACAGAGAGAACAAAGGAGGTATATCGTCTTATGCAGAGAAAACTCACTCTGACTAAAAAGACAACAACAAGACATTGACTTGGATTTTCAGAAGGCCTCTGACAAGGTGCCGCGCACGAGGCTGCTTAGCAAGTTAAGAGCCCGTGGTATTACAGGGAAGATTCTAGCATGGGTAAAGCAATGGCTGATTGGCAGGAGGCAAAGGGTAGGAACAAAGGGAGATTTTTCTGGTTGGTGCCTGTTTCCTACAGTGGGGGAGTCTAGGACCAGAGGACACAGACAGAGTGGATGTGGAGAGGATGTTTCCTATAGTGGGGGAGTCTAGGACCAGAGGACACAGATAGAGTGGATGTGGAGAGGATGTTTCCTATGGTGGGGGAGTCTAGGACCAGAGGACACAGATAGAGTGGATGTGGAGAGAATGTTTCCTCTAGTGGGGGGAGTCTAGGACCAGAGGAAACAGATAGAATGGATGTGGAGAGGATGTTTCCTATACTGGGGGAGTCCAGGACCAGAGGACACAGATGGAGTGGATGTGGAGAGGATGTTTCCTATAGTGGGGGAGTCTAGGACCAGAGGGCACAGATAGAGTGGATGTGGAGAGGATGTTTCCTATAGTGGGGGAGTCTAGGACCGGAGGACACAGATAGAGTGGATGTGGAGAGGATGTTTCCTATAGTGGGGGAGTCAAGGACCAGAGGACACAGATAGAGTGGATGTGGATAGGATGTTTCCTGCAGTGGGGGAGTCTAGGACCAGAGGACACAGATAGATTGGATGTGGAGAGGATGTTTCCTATAGTGGGGGAGTCTAGGACCAGAGGACACAGGTAGAGTGGATGTGGAGAGGATGTTTCCTATAGTGGGGGAGTCTAGGACCAGAGGACACAGATAGAGTGGATGTGGAGAGGATGTTTCCTATCGTGGGGGAGTCTAGGACCAGAGGGCACAGATAGAGTGGATGTGGAGAGGATGTTTCCTATAGTGGGGGAGTCTAGGATCAGAGGACACAGATAGAGTGGATGTGGAGAGGATGTTTCCTATGGTGGGAGAGTCTAGGACCAGAGGACACAGATAGAGTGGATGTGGAGACGATGTTTCCTATAGTGGGGGAGTCTAGGACCAGAGGGCACAGCCTCAGAATAGAGGGACGTCCATTTAGAACAGAGATGAGGATGAATTTCTTTAGCCAGAAGGTGGTGAATCTGTGGAATTCTTTGCCACAGACGGCTGTGGAGGCCAAGTCATTGGGTGTATTTAAGGTGGAGGTTGATGAGATCTTGAGTAGTCAGGGCAAGAAGGGATACGTGGAGAAGGCAGGAGACTGGGGCTGAGAGGGTAAAAGGATCAGCCAAGATGAAATGGCAGAGCAGACGCGATGGGAAAAACGGCCTAATTCTGCTCCTATGTCTAACCTACCAGTTAGTCTGACGTCGGTGGTGGGGAAGATGTTGGAGTCAATTATAAAGGATGAAATAGCGGCACATTTGGATGGCAGTAACAGGATCGGTCCGAGTCAGCATGGATTTACGAAGGGGAAATCGTGCTTGACTAATCTTCTGGAATTTTTTGAGGATGTAACTATGAAAATGGACAAGGGAGAGCCAGTAGATGTAGTGTACCTGGACTTTCAGAGAGCCTTTGATAAGGTCCCACATAGGAGGTTAGTGGGCAAAATTAGAGCAAATGGTATTGGGGGCAGAGTACTGACATGGATAGAAAATTAGTTGGCAGACAGGAAACAAAGAGTAGGGATTAATGGGTCCCTTTCAGAATGGCAGGCAGTGACTAGTGGGGTACCGCAGGGTTCAGTGCTGGGATTGCAGCTGTTTACAATATACATTAATAATTTAGATGAGGGAATTAAAAGTGACATTAGCAAATTTTGCCGATGACACAAAGCTGGGTGGCAGTGTGAAATGTGAGGAGGATGTTATGAGAATGCAAGGTGACTTGGACAGGCTGGGTGAGTGGGCAGATGCAGTTTAATGTGGATAAATGTGAGGTTATCCACTTTGGTGGTAAGAATGGAAAGGCAGATTATTATCTAAATGGAGTCAAGTTAGGAAAAGGGGAAGCACAACGAGATCTAGGTGCTCTTGTCCATCAGTCACTGAAAGCAAGTATGCAAGTACAGCAGGCAGTGAAGAAAGCTAATGGCATGCTGGCCTTCATAACAAGAGAAATTGAGTATAAGAGCAAAGAGGTCCTTCTGCAACTGTACAGGGCCCTGGTGAGACCACACCTGGAGTACTGTCTGCAGTTTTGGTCTCCAAATTTGAGGAAGGACATTCTTGATATTGAGGGAGTGCAGCGGAGGTTCACAAGGTTAATTCCCGGGATGGCAGGACTGTCATATGCCGAAAGATTGGAGCGACTGGGCTTGTATACACTGGAATTTAGAAGGCTGAAGGAGGATCTTATTGAAACATATAAGATTATTAAGGGATTGGACACACTGGAGGCAGGAAGCATGTTCCCGCTGATGGGTGAGTCCAGAACCAGAGGCCACAGTTTAAGAATAAGGTTTAGAACGGAGTTGAGGAAAAACTTTTTCACCCAGAGAGTGGTGGATATATGGAATGCTCTGCCCCAGAAGGCTGTGGAGGCCAAGTCTACGGATGCTTTCAAGAAAGAGATGGATAGAGCTCTTAAAGATAGCGGAGTCAAGGGGTAGGGGGATAAGGCAGGAACTGGATACTGATTGTGGATGATCAGCCATGATCACAGTGAATGGTAGGGCTGGCTCGAAGGGCCGAATGGCCTACTCCTGCAGCTATTGTCTATTGTGTTGCGGTCTCATGGTCCGGCATTCTAATGATGACCGCAGCTGTCAGTGCGAGGTTATTCCAGTTCCTGACGTTCGGGAGTTCGGAGTTCACTTCCTGCGCTGTCCGGTGAGGATTCCCTCTACGTCCTCCTGGCGGAAACGCGCGGGTCTCCTCTGGGTGCTCCAGTTTCCTCCCGCCGTCCAAAATCCTGCCGGATGCTGCCCTCCAGTGGTCAATCGGTGGAACGACGGGCCGGATGGCCGGGGACTGTACCGTCAACCTGCGGGGTAGGTCGCCCAGGGTCTTGGCCTACAGATGTCCGTTTTTGCAGGACTATGGTTCCCCCCGCCCCCCTCTAGCTTGCTCCTTTGAATGTGCTGTGTGTCCTCTGCTCCTTGGCCCCAAAACAATGCTGTCTCACTCGCCGTGTGTGGTTGAGTGACAACTTGATTTGCTTGGCACGGCTCAGAGGGCTTCAGGGGACTATCCCGTGCTGCACCATTAAATAAATAAATGTAAATTAACCCATCAGACAGCCAGATTCAAGAAGTGTGACACCTGTTCTAGATAAACTGAGAATCTTCCATCAAATAGAGAAGTGGCTAGACTACAGTTTCTGAGAAATTTACTGAACCGGATGTTATATAAAAAACACAAGCAAACAGAAGAAAGATGAAACTTCAATATAAAAAAAAACAATTTTACACTTGTAATCTAATCACTCTGAGGCGGGGTGAAGTAGCACTGAGACACAGGGGCTTTGGGGAGTGTTTCAGCACCAGACATCCCACCTTGCAAAAACTCACTTCGGGGAGGTGGCACCACCAATTTGCGGGAGACTTCCGGGAGAGGTGGGATGTCTGCAATAGAGTAGCTCCTTAGCAGCCGGCCAGCTAGTTTAAATAATATTAGCTATGCTAATGAACGAATGACACCTGTTAAACTCACCTCAACATGTCTTTTACAGTCTTAACCCACCATGGGCAATAGAAAAGTCACTGTTGCAAACAGTGCAGCGAGCAACACTGTCATTATTTTTGACCCCTATTAGTCAAGGGTACACATTAGTGTAGTCTGGGGTGACGTACGTTTTATATTTTTTATTTTTGAAAGTCACTGTCCCATGGCGCACTCGCTTTCCCGCTCTCTCATGGTCGCTCTCGTGCTCTCTCACTCTCTCTCAAAAAAATTGATTTGCAGGATATTGTATATAATTTGCGGGCATCAGGGAGCCACTATTCATATGCGGGAAACTCCAGGAACTTCTGGGAGAGGTGGGATGTCTGTAACACTGATATACAGAGGCCCAGGGGCTCTGGGGGTGTTGTAGTACTGAGACTGAGAGGCCCGGGGGCTCTGGGACGTGTCGTAGCACTGATCCAGAGGCCCGGGGTGCTGGGGAGTGTTGTAGCCCTGATCCAGAGGCCCAGGGGTGCTGGGACGTGTCGTAGCACTGATCCAGAGGCCCAGGAGCTCTGGGGAGTGTTGTAACCCTGATCCAGAGGCCCAGGGGTGCTGGGGGGTGTTGTAGCCCTGATCCAGAGGTCCAGGAGTTCTGGGGAGTGTCGTAGCACTGATCCAGAGGCCCAGGGGCTCTGGGGAGTGTCATAGCACTGATCCAGAGGCCCAGGGGCTCTGGGGATGTTGTAGCACTGAGACTGAGAGGCCCAGGGGCTCTGGGGGTGTTGTAACACTGATCCAGAGGCCCAGAGGTTCTGGGACATGTTGTAAAACTGATCCAGAGGCCCAGGGGCTCTGGGGAGTGTCGTAGCACTGATCCAGAGGCCCAGGGGCTCTGGGGAGTGTGATAGCACTGATCCAGAGGCCCAGGGGCTCTGGGGGTGTTGTAACACTGATCCAGAGGTTCTGGGACATGTTGTAAAACTGATCCAGAGGCCCAGGGGCTCTGGGGAGTGTCGTAGCACTGATCCAGAGGCCCAGAGGCTCTGTGGAGTGTTGTAACACTGAGACCGAGAGGCCCAGGGGCTCTGGGACGTTTTGTAGCCCTGATCCAGAGGCCTAGGGGCTCTGGGGAGTGCCGTAACACTGATATACAGAGGCCCAGGGGCTCTGGGACATTTTGTAGCCCTGATCCAGAGGCCCAGGGGCTCTGGGGGTGTTGTAGCACTGATCCAGAGGCCCAGGGGCTCTGTGGAGTGTCATAGCACTGATCCAGAGGCCCAGGGGCTCTGGGGGTGTTGTAGCACTGATCCAGAGGCCCAGGGGCTCTGGGGGTGTTGTAGCCCTGAGACCGAGAGGCACATGGGGTCCCCTGACAATGACGACCAGACGGTGGGGTCTTCATCAGTCAGACCTGTGAGCACTGGAGCTGGTGGGGGGGATCGCCATGTTATGACCATACAAGGTGTTGCCGAGACCACTACCTGAGCGTTTTTTTACTCACTGACATTCAGAGTGGAACTGGCTCTTTCGGTCCTTCGAACAGCGCTGCACAGCAATCTCACTCCCACCCCTGACTTAACCCTAGCCTAATCACGGGGCATCTACAACGACCAATTAACCTCCGCACCGGACTGTGGGAGGAAACGGGAGCACCCAGAGGAAACGGACACAAGTCCACGGGGAAGAACGGACAGTCTCCTTACAGACGGACGCACTCTGGTGGGCGCTCAGCTGTGCGCAGTTCTGGTTGCCCAGCTATAGGAATTGGCGCTGTTAAGTACGGCTCCATTTGCGGCCGCACGGTGACCAAAACGCCCCCGCGCACGTCGCCGTTGTTGCCGCGCAGCCGGAGCTCTCTCTCTTATGTACGACGAAAGCACTGACTCAAAAAATGTCGCAGCAATTTCAAGTACGTCGTTTCTGAGTAAATTAAAACTGGTTCAGTTACGGCAATCACTGATATGTTGAACTTAAAAACGAAGAACTTGAAGAACTGTCAATTCTGGTCGACATCGTTGGAACATTTCAGACTTCTAATACTGACTGTGAGCGAGGATTCAGTCTTATGAATTCAATCAAATATAAATCCAGAAGCAGACTAGAAGTGGAACATTTGATGATCAGATGAGGATTAAGACGTACCTTTCATCCGGATGAGAAATTAATCTGGACAGTGTTTATAAGCGATGAATTAGTAATAAAGACAGACGAGAAAAAGGTTATGAAACAGGAAAGATTATCTTTGTTGTCCTGTATTTCTTTATATCCTTCAATTAATATATAAAATCAGAAGTATGTGAGTTTTCAATTTTAGTTCTGAACATTCACAGTATGCATTTAAAACATTTAAAGAACCAGGCAGTTTTGAAATTTCTCACTCAGAGCAATGGTTGGTCCGCGCAGGTGTGAAGATAAATTCAAGGGAATGTTGTTGTTCAGCTGGAGAAATGTGGGGAAGATTCACAAGGAACGGGGAGGCTTGATTAATAGGGAGACTCGGACTCATTTCCCTCGAGCGTAGGAGGCAGAGGGCTTGACAGACTCATGAGGGACACGTTGAAGGTGAGTGGTCGCGGTCTATTTCCCTGGGTCGAGGAGATTAAACCAGAGGGCACAGGTTTAAGGTGAGAGGGGAAAGATTTCAAGCAGACATGATGTGGGCACTATTGCAATGTTGGAAAGATT
Source organism: Mobula birostris (assembly GCF_030028105.1). Lineage (NCBI taxonomy): Eukaryota > Metazoa > Chordata > Chondrichthyes > Myliobatiformes > Myliobatidae > Mobula > Mobula birostris. The sequence continues at coordinate 1,538,854 of NC_092402.1, read as the reverse complement.
TTTGGACAGGGACCTGGATAGGAAGTGTTCAGAGAGGGAAATAGGCCAAATGCTGGCAAACGGGACGAGCTCAGGTAGGCATTTGGGTCAGAATGGCCTCGTTCCATCCTGTGTGACTGTGGCTCCAGTGAATTATTTACCTTCCCAGCTGCTGGCAGGGGCCTGTCACTGTTGAGTGATTTGGTAGAAGGATGTTCAGGTCCCTCTGAGCTCCAGACTGATCAGACCCTGTCCATTTCAAATCACCTGCTCCATCTGTTAGAGCAGGTGAACCCACACATTCCCTCACTGACTGTTAACACTTCGATAACTTTGCATTACAATGGGCTTAGTTTTCTTCTAATTGTAGAATGTATGTTTTTCTTGTATATATTGTGTACCTGTGATGTGTACCTGGTGATGTGTACTGTATACCTGTGAAGGTGACTTATTTACCTTCAGACCTTTCAGCTTCCCAAGAACCTTCTCTTGAATAACAGCAACGACACCCACTGCTTCCCTTTTGGTCCTCTCGAACTTCAGGCATACACAGTCACAGTGAAGACCGATGTAAAATACTTATTGAATTTATCTGACATTTCTTTATTCTCCCATGAATGCCTGCAAGAAGGCAAATCTCCGGGCTGTAAGTGATGACAGGTAGGTACTTTGATAATGACCTTACTCTGAACTTTTGTCTTTGTGCCTACGACAACGAACTTGACTTTAAACACAAAGTACTCTGCAGATGCTGGGGTCAAAGCAACACTCACAACACGCTGGAGGAACCCAGCAGGTCGGGCAGCGTCCGTGGAAACGACCAGTCGACGTTTCGGGCCAGAACCCTTCGTCAGGAAGTTGACTGATCGTTTCCACGCGGATGCTGCCCGACCAGCTGAGTTCCTCCAGCGTGTTGTGAACTTGCCTTTAAGTCGGGAAGTTGCACTTTATCTTCCCCACAGTCCACACTGCCACCTGGTGGTAGAGAACAGTATATGTTCCCTCACTCCACTGAACCAGTAGTTCTCTTCCCCTGTTCACTACCCCAGCCTTCACAGGCCAGTGCTGTCGTCCCCTCACCCACCTCTGCTCTCATTCACACACCGTATAAGGCCCCTGTCACTGACTCTCCATAGAAACATAGAAAATAGGTGCAGGAGTAGGCCATTCGGCCCTTCGAGCCTGCACCGCCATTCAGTATGATCATGGCCTATCATCCAACTCAGAACCCTGTACCAGCCTTCCCTCCATACCCCCTGATCCCCATAGCCACAAGGGCCTTATCTAACTCCCTCTTAAATATAGCCAATGAACTGGCCTCAACTGTTTCCTGTGGCAGAGAATTCCACAGATTCACCACTCTCTGTGTGAAGAAGTTTTTCCTAATCTCGGTCCTAAAAGGCTTCCCCTTTATCCTCAAACTGTGACTCCTCGTTCTGGACCTCCCCAACATCGGGAACAATCTTCCTGCATCTAGCCTGTCCAATCCCTTTAGGATTTTATACGTTTCAATCAGGTCCCCCCTCAATCTTCTAAATTCCAGTGATTATAAGCCTAGTCGATCCAGTCTTTCATCATATGAAAGTCTTGCCATCCCAGGAATCAATTTGGTGAACCTTCTTTGTACTCCCTCTATGGCAAGGATGTCTCTCCTCAGATTAGAGGACCAAAACTGCACACAATTCTCACCAAGGCCTTGTACAACTGCAGTAGTACCTCCCTGCTCCTGTACTCGAATCCTCTTGCCAGCATACCATTCGCCTTTTTCACCACCTGCTGTACCTGCATGCCCACTTTCAATGACTGGTGTATAATGACACCCAGGTCTCGTTGCACCTCCCCTTTTCCTAATCGGCCACCATTCAGACGATAATCTGTTTTCCTGTTTTTGCCACCAAAGTGGATAACCTCCCATTTATCCACATTAAATTGCATCTGCCATGAATTTGCCCACTCACCCAACCTATCCAAGTCACCCTGCATCCTCTTAGCATCCTCCTCACAGCTAACACTGCCGCCCAGCTTCGTGTCATCCGCAAACTCTAGATTGGTGACAACTGGAGAGTCAGTGACAGCCCGGAGAGACGGCAACCGGGGCAGAGCGGGCTGGCACCCCAATCTGTGTCCTCTGAGAGGAGGACCCCCACAAAAGCTACAATGAATCTAAGAGAAAGATACCCCCAGGGGTGCCCGAGAGTGGGGGGGAGGAAGAGCACCCCAGTCGGACGGACACAGCGACATCAGACCCAGGCAACGAACAAACGACGATGAGGAAGCAGTGTGCATGTGGCAACATCTGCAAGAACGATCGCGGCTTGAAGATCCACCAAGCGAGGATGAAGTGTTTGGCGGGAGCAGGAGCTGCACAATGCGCAGGTGAGACGAAGGAGGGGCCAGGCCCGGAGTCACCCCATAGCGCCCGGAACCTCCAAGTGTTGCAAACTAATCCCTCTAACATCAAGTCTAACAGGAGGCAGATCAAATGGCCTGCAGTTAACATGACTTCACTGTGGAAGCAGTTTGATGAAGATGTTAACAAAATTCTGGAGGCAACGGCGAAGGGAGGGGTTGATAGGAAGTTGCAAGCCATGACAACAATTTTTGTAGGCCTTTGAAAGGAAGCTCTCCAAGTACACAGGACTGGTCAGCAACTGTCAGCAGGCTGGATGGAGAGTGAGGTGTCTCCCAGTGGAGGTTGGTTGTAGGGGATTCGTAGCCTGTTCTTTAGTTAGAGCCTTCAGCATTTTGGGCATCAAGGGAGAGAGGAAGAGGAGAGCCATCCGCAGTACCACCAATGTGGCAGAGAGGGCCTCAAGATGGCTGTGGCCCAAAAGAGGGGAGCCATGGAGTCATAAGTAGCTAGCCATCTGGACACAAGCTGAGGTCTGATCAGCCCCGGCTGGGTCACCTGGAGGAGGTTGTATGATGTTAAAAGACCCGAAACACCCGATGATTCCAGGAGCATCACTGAAGATGTGTCCAGAGGCATCAGTAGATGTATGTACACAGCTGCCTCCTGGACAAATGACGGACGTGCCACCCCTCCAACATCTCTCTCGCAGACCCACGACCTACTTTGTTCAAGTTTATACCTAACTGTCCCTCTGAACAGGCCGACAGTACGTCAGAGCCAAGCATGTTATCTCTGAGTGTAAGTCCTTAACTTTCGTGCGGCAGCAGTACAGTGCAAGGCATAAAATATACTCATAAATTACAATAAGGGTATATAAACAGAAATAGATTGTGCGAAAAGAGAACAAATTAGTGAGATAGTGTTCATGGACCGTTCAGAAATCGGATGGCGGAGGGGAAGAAGCTGTTCCTGAAATGTTGAGTGTGACACAACGTTCGTAGTCAATCCTGACCAACAAGTGGCCTCAAAGTGACTTTGGGAGTCCTTGTACGGGATTCCCGAAAGTTTAGTTTTCAGGTTGAATTCGGTAGTGAGGAAGAGAAATACAAATGCATTTCGAGGGGACTAGAATATAAAAGCAAGGATGTAACGCTGAGGCTTTATAAGGAGTTGGTCAGGAGGCACTTGGAGGACTGCGAGAAGTTTTGGGTCCCCTATCTGAGAAAGGATGTGCTGACATTGGAGAGGGTCCAGATGAAGTTTGCGAGAATAAACCAAGGAAAGGAAGGGTTAACATATGAGGAGCATTTGATGGTTCTGGGCCAGTACTCACTGGAATTCAGAAGAATTGGGGGGGGGGGGGGTAGTGGGGATCTCATTGAAATCTACCGAATATCGAAAGGTCTGGATAGAGTGGATGTGGAGAGGATGTTTCCTGTGGTGGGGGAGTCTATGACCAGAGGACACAGATAGAGTGGATGTGGAGAGGATGTTTCCTACAGTGGGGGAGTCTAGGACCAGAGGACACAGATAGAGTGGATGTGGAGAGGATGTTTCCTACAGTGGGGGAGTCTAGGACCAGAGGACACAGATAGAGTGGATGTGGAGAGGATGTTTCCTATAGTGGGGGAGTCTAGGACCAGAGGACACAGATAGAGTGGATGTGGAGAGGATGTTTCCTATAGTGGGGGAGTCTAGGACCAGAGGACACAGATAGAGTGGATGTGGAGAGGATGTTTCCTATAGTGGGGGAGTCTAGGACCAGAGGGCACAGATAGAGTGGATGTGGAGAGGATGTTTCCTATAGTGGGGGAGTCTAGGACCAGAGGGCACAGACAGAGTGGATGTGGAGAGGATGTTTCCTATAGTGGGGGAGTCTAGGACCAGAGGACACAGGTAGAGTGGATGTGGAGAGGATGGACAGCCTCAGAATAGAGGGACATCCATTTGGATTGGAGCTGAGGAGAAATTTCTGTAGTCAGTGGGTGGTGAATCTGTGGAATTCATTGCCTCAACGCCTGTGGAGACCAATTCATTAGGTACATTTAAAGGGGCGGTTGATAGGTTCTTGATTAGTCAGGATGTCAGAAGTTCTGGGGGAAAGGCAGGTTGAGAGGGTTAATAAATCAGCCATGATGCAGTGGCAAGGCAGCCTTGATGGGACGAATGGCCTAATTCTGCTCTGGGTATCTTCTGGTCTCATGGTCTAGAACTGTTTCTTCTCCAGTCCTGCTGAAGGGTCTCGGCCCGAAAGCTCAACGGTACTCCATTCCCTGGATGCTGCCTGGCCTGCTGAGTTCCTCCAGCGTTTCGTGGTGGGTTTCCGGGATCTGCGGAATTTTCTCTTGCTTGGTCAGTACGTCTGCCCCCATGTTCCTCTGGTCATATGGCTCCGGAATGAAGCACGTGGGCTTCAGTTCAAGCTCAGACGACCCAGTAACCGTTTTGGCTGATAACTGATAGCCGGTTGCTAATTACAGCGGTGGCCCAATTCTCCAGAATGCTGCTTATTATTTGGACGTGGATTTATGGAGGGGTGGTGGGGTAGCTTTAAAGAAGGTGTCTGGACCAAATTTTTCAGAGTCGTACGTTTGCACCTGAAATGCCTTATAAAACCTCAGCGTTACAACCCGGCTTTTGTATTTCAGTCCTCTCAAAACGAAGGCCAGAGGCAGTTCAAACCTCAAAGTAAATTTATTCCCAAAGTACATATACTTTGCCATACACAACCCTGAGGTCCACTTTCTTGTGGGCATTCACAGTAAATGCAGAGAAGTGCGGTAGAATCAAGGGAAATGGCAGAAAGTGAGACAAGTAATTAATTGTGCAGAAGGTAAAAAAGAAAATAACTGAATAAACCAATACTGAGAACTTGAGTTGTAGAATCCTTGGAAGTGAGTCCACAGGTTCTGGAATCATTTCAGGGTTGAAGTAAGTGAAGTTACCCACACTGATTCAGGACCCTGATGGTTGAGGGGTAATAACTGTTCCTGAACCTGGTGGTGTGGGACCTGAGGCTCCTGTACCTCCTCCCTGATGGTTGAGGGGTAATAACTGTTCCTGAACCTGGTGGTGTGGGTCCTGAGGCTCCTGTACCTCCTTCCTGATGGTTGAGGGGGTAATAACTGTTCCTGAACCTGGTGGTGTGGGTCCTGAAGCTCCTGTACCTCCTTCCTGATGGTTGAGGGGTAATAACTGTTCCTGAACCTGGTGGTGTGGGTCCTGAGGCTCCTGTACCTCCTTCCTGATGGTTGAGGGGTAATAACTGTTCCTGTACCTGGTGGTGTGGGCCCCTGTACCTCCTTCCTGATGGTTGAGGGGTAATAACTGTTCCCTGAACCTGGTGGTGTGGGTCCTGAGGCTCCTGTACCTCCTTCCTGATGGTTGAGGGGCAATAACTGTTCCTGAACCTGGTGGTGTGGGTCCTGAGGCTCCTGTACCTCTTTCCTGATGGTTGAGGGGGTAATAACTGTTCCTGAACCTGGTGGTGTGGGATCCTGAGGCTCCTGTACCTTCTTCCTGATGGTTGAGGGGGTAATAACTGTTCCTGAACCTGCTGGTGTGGGTCCTGAGGCTCCTGTACCTCCTTCCTGATGGTTGAAGGGTAATAACTGTTCCTGAACCTGGTGGTGTGGGTCCTGAGGCTCCTGTACCTCCTTCCTGATGGTTGAGGGGTAATAACTGTTCCTGAACCTGGTGTTGTGGGTCCTGAGGCTCCTGTACCTCCTTCCTGATGGGTGAGGGGTAATAACTGTTCCTGAACCTGGTGGTGTGGGACCTGAGGCTCCTGTACCTCCTTCCTGATGGTTGAGGGGTAATAACTGTTCCTGAACCTGGTGGTGTGGGTCCTGAGGCTCCTGTACCTCCTTCCTGATGGTTGAGGGGGTAATAACTGTTCCTGAACCTGGTGGTGTGGGTCCTGAGGCTCCTGTACCTCCTTCCTGATGGTTGAGGGGGTAATAACTGTTCCTGAACCTGGTGGTGTGGGTCCTGGGGCTCCTGTACCTCCTTCCTGATGGTTGAGGGGTAATAACTGTTCCTGAACCTGGTGGTGAGGGTCCTGAGGCTCCTGTACCTCCTTCCTGATGGTTGAGGGGTAATAACTGTTCCTGAACCTGGTGGTGAGGGTCCTGAGGCTCCTGTACCTCCTTCCTGATGGTTGAGGGGGTAATAACTGTTCCTGAACCTGGTGGTGTGGGTCCTGAGGCTCCTGTACCTCCTTCCTGATGGTTGGGGGGTAATAACTGTTCCTGAACCAGGTGCTGTGGGTCCTGAGGCTCCTGTACTTCCTTCCTGATGGTTGAGGGGTAATAACTGTTCCTGAACCCGGTGGTGTGGGTCCTGAGGCTCCTGTACCTCCTTCCTGATGGTTGAGGGGTAATAACTGTTCCTGAACCCGGTGGTGAGGGTCCTGAGGCTCCTGTACCTCCTTCCTGATGGTTGAGGGGTAATAACTGTTCCTGAACCTGGTGGTGTGGGTCCTGAGGCTCCTGTACCTCCTTCCTGATGGTTGAGGGGTAATAACTGTTCCTGAACCTGGTGTTGTGGGTCCTGAGGCTCCTGTACCTCCTTCCTGATGGGTGAGGGGTAATAACTGTTCCTGAACCTGGTGGTGTGGGACCTGAGGCTCCTGTACCTCCTTCCTGATGGTTGAGGGGTAATAACTGTTCCTGAACCTGGTGGTGTGGGTCCTGAGGCTCCTGTACCTCCTTCCTGATGGTTGAGGGGGTAATAACTGTTCCTGAACCTGGTGGTGTGGGTCCTGAGGCTCCTGTACCTCCTTCCTGATGGTTGAGGGGGTAATAACTGTTCCTGAACCTGGTGGTGTGGGTCCTGGGGCTCCTGTACCTCCTTCCTGATGGTTGAGGGGTAATAACTGTTCCTGAACCTGGTGGTGAGGGTCCTGAGGCTCCTGTACCTCCTTCCTGATGGTTGAGGGGTAATAACTGTTCCTGAACCTGGTGGTGAGGGTCCTGAGGCTCCTGTACCTCCTTCCTGATGGTTGAGGGGGTAATAACTGTTCCTGAACCTGGTGGTGTGGGTCCTGAGGCTCCTGTACCTCCTTCCTGATGGTTGGGGGGTAATAACTGTTCCTGAACCAGGTGCTGTGGGTCCTGAGGCTCCTGTACTTCCTTCCTGATGGTTGAGGGGTAATAACTGTTCCTGAACCCGGTGGTGTGGGTCCTGAGGCTCCTGTACCTCCTTCCTGATGGTTGAGGGGTAATAACTGTTCCTGAACCCGGTGGTGAGGGTCCTGAGGCTCCTGTACCTCCTTCCTGATGGTTGAGGGGTAATAACTGTTCCTGAACCTGGTGGTGTGGGTCCTGAGGCTCCTGTACCTCCTTCCTGATGGTTGAGGGGTAATAACTGTTCCTGAACCTGGTGGTGTGGGTCCTGAGGCTCCTGTACCTCCTTCCTGATGGCTGAGGGGTAATAACTGTTCCTGAACCTGGTGGTGAGAGTCCTGAGGCTCCTGTACCTCTTTCCTGATGGTTGAGGGGGTAATAACTGTTCCTGAACCTGGTGGTGTGGGATCCTGAAGCTCCTGTACCTCCTTCCTGATGGTTGAGGGGTAATAACAGTTCCTGAACCTGGTGGTGTGGGTCCTGAGGCTCCTGTACATCCTTCCTGATGGTTGAGGGGGTAATAACTGTTCCTGAACCTGGTGGTGTGGGTCCTGGGGCTCCTGTACCTCCTTCCTGATGGTTGAGGGGTAATAACTGTTCCTGAACCTGGTGGTGTGGGTCCTGAGGCTCCTGTACCTCCTTCCTGATGGTTGAGGGGTAATAACTGTTCCTGAAACTGGTGGTGAGGGTCCTGAGGCTCCTGTACCTCCTTCCTGATGGTTGAGGGGTAATAACTGTTCCTGAACCTGGTGGTGTGGGTCCTGAGGCTCCTGTACCTCCTTCCTGATGGTTGAGGGGGTAATAACTGTTCCTGAACCTGGTGGTGTGGGTCCTGGGGCTCCTGTACCTCCTTCCTGATGGTTGAGGGGTAATAACTGTTCCTGAACCTGGTGGTGAGGGTCCTGAGGCTCCTGTACCTCCTTCCTGATGGTTGAGGGGTAATAACTGTTCCTGAACCTGGTGGTGTGGGTCCTGAGGCTCCTGTACCTCCTTCCTGATGGTTGAGGGGTATTTACTGCTTCTGAACCTGGTGTTGTGGGACCGGAGGCTCCTGTACCTCCTTCCTGATGGTTGAGGGGGTAACAACAGTTCCTGAACCTGGTGGTGTGGTTCCTGAGGCTCCTGTACATCCGTCCTGATGGTTGAGGGGGTAATAACTGTTCCTGAACCTGGTGGTGTGGGACCTGAGGCTCCTGTACCTCCTTCCTGATGGTTGAGGGGTAATAACTGTTCCTGAACCTGGTGGTGAGGGTCCTGAGGCTCCTGTACCTCCTTCCTGATGGTTGAGGGGTAATAACTGTTCCTGAACCTGGTGGTGTGGGTCCTGGGGCTCCTGTACCTCCTTCCTGATGGTTGAGGGGTAATAACTGTTCCTGAACCTGGTGGTGAGGGTCCTGAGGCTCCTGTACCTCCTTCCTGATGGTTGAGGGGTAATAACTGTTCCTGAACCTGGTGGTGAGGGTCCTGAGGCTCCTGTACCTCCTTCCTGATGGTGGAGGGGGTAATAACTGTTCCTGAACCTGGTGGTGAGGGTCCTGAGGCTCCTGTACCTCCTTCCTGATGGTTGAGGGGTAATAACTGTTCCTGAACCTGGTGATGTGGGTCCTGAGGCTCCTGTACCTCCTTCCTGATGGTTGAGGGGTATTTACTGCTTCTGAACCTGGTGTTGTGGGACCTGAGGCTCCTGTACCTCCTTCCTGATGGTTGAGGGGTAATAACTGTTCCTGAACCTGGTGGTGAGGGTCCTGAGGCTCCTGTACCTCCTTCCTGATGGTTGAGGGGTAATAACTGTTCCTGAACCTGGTGGTGTGGGTCCTGAGGCTCCTGCACCTCCTTCCTTATGGTTGAGGGGGTAATAACTGTTCCTGAACCTGGTGGTGTGGGTCCTGAGGCTCCTGTACCTCCTTCCTGATGGTTGAGGGGTAATAACTGTTCCTGAACCCGGTGGTGTGGGTCCTGAGGCTCCTGTACCTCCTTCCTGATGGTTGAGGGGTAATAACTGTTCCTGAACCTGGTGGTGAGGGTCCTGAGGCTCCTGTACCTCCTTCCTGATGGTTGAGGGGTAATAACTGTTCCTGAACCTGGTGGTGTGGGTCCTGAGGCTCTTGTACCTCCTTCCTGATGGTTGAGGGTTAATAACTGTTCCTGAACCTGGTGGTGTGGGTCCTGCGGCTCCTGTATCTCCTTCCTGATGTTTGAGGGGTAATAACTGTTCCTGAACCTGGTGGTGTGGGTCCTGAGGCTCCTGTATCTCCTTCCTGATGGTTGAGGGGTAATAACTGTTCCTGAACCTGGTGGTGTGGGTCCTGAGGCTCCTGTACCTCCTTCCTGATGGTTGAAGGGTAATAACTGTTCCTGAACCTGGTGGTGTGGGTCCTGAGGCTCCTGTATCTCCTTCCTGATGGTTGAAGGGTAATAACTGTTCCTGAACCTGGTGGTGTGGGTCCTGAGGCTCCTGTACATCCTTCCTGATGGTTGAGGGGGTAATAACTGTTCCTGAACCTGGTGGTGTGGGACCTGAGGCTCCTGTACCTCCTTCCTGATGGTTGAGGGGTAATAACTGTTCCTGAACCTGGTGGTGTGGGTCCTGAGGCTCCTGTACCTCCTTCCTGATGGTTGAAGGGTAATAACTGTTCCTGAACCTGGTGGTGAGGGTCCTGAGGCTCCTGTACCTCCTTCCTGATGGTTGAGGGGTAATAACTGTTCCTGAACCTGGTGGTGTGGGTCCTGAGGCTCCTGTACCTCCTTCCTGATGGTTGAGGGGGTAATAACTGTTCCTGAACCTGGTGGTGTGGGTCCTGGGGCTCCTGTACCTCCTTCCTGATGGTTGAGGGGTAATAACTGTTCCTGAACCTGGTGGTGAGGGTCCTGAGGCTCCTGTACCTCCTTCCTGATGGTTGAGGGGTAATAACTGTTCCTGAACCTGGTGGTGAGGGTCCTGAGGCTCCTGTACCTCCTTCCTGATGGTTGAGGGGTATTTACTGCTTCTGAACCTGGTGTTGTGGGACCTGAGGCTCCTGTACCTCCTTCCTGATGGTTGAGGGGGTAATAACTGTTCCTGAACCTGGTGGTGTGGGACCTGAGGCTCCTGTACCTCCTTCCTGATGGTTGAGGGGGTAATAACTGTTCCTGAACCTGGTGGTGAGGGTCCTGAGGCTCCTGTACCTCCTTCCTGATGGTTGAGGGGGTAATAACTGTTCCTGAACCTGGTGGTGAGGGTCCTGAAGCTCCTGTACCTCCTTCCTGATGGTTGAGGGGTAATAACTGTTCCTGAACCTGGTGGTGTGGGTCCTGAGGCTCCTGTACCTCCTTCCTGATGGTTGAGGGGGTAATAACTGTTGCTGAACCTGGTGGTGTGGGTCCTGGGGCTCCTGTACCTCCTTCCTGATGGTTGAGGGGTAATAACTGTTCCTGAACCTGGTGGTGTGGGTCCTGGGGCTCCTGTACCTCCTTCCTGATGGTTGAGGGGTAATAACTGTTCCTGAACCTGGTGGTGAGGGTGCTGAGGCTCCTGTACCTCCTTCCTGATGGTTGAGGGGTAATAACTGTTCCTGAACCTGGTGGTGTGGGTCCTGAGGCTCCTGTACCTCCTTCCTGATGGTTGAGGGGTAATAACTGTTCCTGAACCTGGTGGTGTGGGTCCTGAGGCTCCTGTACCTCCTTCCTGATGATTGAGGGGTAATAACTGTTCCTGAACCCGGTGGTGTGGGTCCTGAGGCTCCTGTACCTCCTTCCTGATGGTTGAGGGGTAATAACTGTTCCTGAACCTGGTGGTGAGGGTCCTGAGGCTCCTGTACCTCCTTCCTGATGGTTGAGGGGTAATAACTGTTCCTGAACCTGGTGGTGTGGGTCCTGAGGCTCTTGTACCTCCTTCCTGATGGTTGAGGGGTAATAACTGTTCCTGAACCTGGTGGTGTGGGTCCTGCGGCTCCTGTATCTCCTTCCTGATGTTTGAGGGGTAATAACTGTTCCTGAACCTGCTGGTGTGGGTCCTGGGGCTCCTGTACCTCCTTCCTGATGGTTGAAGGGTAATAACTGTTCCTGAACCTGGTGGTGTGGGTCCTGAGGCTCCTGTATCTCCTTCCTGATGGTTGAGGGGTAATAACTGTTCCTGAACCTGGTGGTGTGGGTCCTGAGGCTCCTGTACCTTCTTCCTGATGGTTGAGGGGGTAATAACTGTTCCTGAACCTGCTGGTGTGGGTCCTGGGGCTCCTGTACCTCCTTCCTGATGGTTGAAGGGTAATAACTGTTCCTGAACCTGGTGGTGTGGGACCTGAGGCTCCTGTACCTCCTTCCTGATGGTTGAGGGGTAATAACTGTTCCTGAACCTGGTGGTGTGGGTCCTGAGGCTCCTGTACCTCCTTCCTGATGGTTGAAGGGTAATAACTGTTCCTGAACCTGGTGGTGAGAGTCCTGAGGCTCCTGTACCTCTTTCCTGATGGTTGAGGGGGTAATAACTGTTCCTGAACCTGGTGGTGTGGGATCCTGAAGCTCCTGTACCTCCTTCCTGATGGTTGAGGGGTAATAACAGTTCCTGAACCTGGTGGTGTGGGTCCTGAGGCTCCTGTACATCCTTCCTGATGGTTGAGGGGGTAATAACTGTTCCTGAACCTGGTGGTGTGGGTCCTGGGGCTCCTGTACCTCCTTCCTGATGGTTGAGGGGTAATAACTGTTCCTGAACCTGGTGGTGTGGGTCCTGAGGCTCCTGTACCTCCTTCCTGATGGTTGAGGGGTAATAACTGTTCCTGAAACTGGTGGTGAGGGTCCTGAGGCTCCTGTACCTCCTTCCTGATGGTTGAGGGGTAATAACTGTTCCTGAACCTGGTGGTGTGGGTCCTGAGGCTCCTGTACCTCCTTCCTGATGGTTGAGGGGGTAATAACTGTTCCTGAACCTGGTGGTGTGGGTCCTGGGGCTCCTGTACCTCCTTCCTGATGGTTGAGGGGTAATAACTGTTCCTGAACCTGGTGGTGAGGGTCCTGAGGCTCCTGTACCTCCTTCCTGATGGTTGAGGGGTAATAACTGTTCCTGAACCTGGTGGTGTGGGTCCTGAGGCTCCTGTACCTCCTTCCTGATGGTTGAGGGGTATTTACTGCTTCTGAACCTGGTGTTGTGGGACCGGAGGCTCCTGTACCTCCTTCCTGATGGTTGAGGGGGTAACAACAGTTCCTGAACCTGGTGGTGTGGTTCCTGAGGCTCCTGTACATCCGTCCTGATGGTTGAGGGGGTAATAACTGTTCCTGAACCTGGTGGTGTGGGACCTGAGGCTCCTGTACCTCCTTCCTGATGGTTGAGGGGTAATAACTGTTCCTGAACCTGGTGGTGAGGGTCCTGAGGCTCCTGTACCTCCTTCCTGATGGTTGAGGGGTAATAACTGTTCCTGAACCTGGTGGTGTGGGTCCTGGGGCTCCTGTACCTCCTTCCTGATGGTTGAGGGGTAATAACTGTTCCTGAACCTGGTGGTGAGGGTCCTGAGGCTCCTGTACCTCCTTCCTGATGGTTGAGGGGTAATAACTGTTCCTGAACCTGGTGGTGAGGGTCCTGAGGCTCCTGTACCTCCTTCCTGATGGTGGAGGGGGTAATAACTGTTCCTGAACCTGGTGGTGAGGGTCCTGAGGCTCCTGTACCTCCTTCCTGATGGTTGAGGGGTAATAACTGTTCCTGAACCTGGTGATGTGGGTCCTGAGGCTCCTGTACCTCCTTCCTGATGGTTGAGGGGTATTTACTGCTTCTGAACCTGGTGTTGTGGGACCTGAGGCTCCTGTACCTCCTTCCTGATGGTTGAGGGGTAATAACTGTTCCTGAACCTGGTGGTGAGGGTCCTGAGGCTCTGTACCTCCTTCCTGATGGTTGAGGGGTAATAACTGTTCCTGAACCTGGTGGTGTGGGTCCTGAGGCTCCTGCACCTCCTTCCTTATGGTTGAGGGGGTAATAACTGTTCCTGAACCTGGTGGTGTGGGTCCTGAGGCTCCTGTACCTCCTTCCTGATGGTTGAGGGGTAATAACTGTTCCTGAACCCGGTGGTGTGGGTCCTGAGGCTCCTGTACCTCCTTCCTGATGGTTGAGGGGTAATAACTGTTCCTGAACCTGGTGGTGAGGGTCCTGAGGCTCCTGTACCTCCTTCCTGATGGTTGAGGGGTAATAACTGTTCCTGAACCTGGTGGTGTGGGTCCTGAGGCTCTTGTACCTCCTTCCTGATGGTTGAGGGTTAATAACTGTTCCTGAACCTGGTGGTGTGGGTCCTGCGGCTCCTGTATCTCCTTCCTGATGTTTGAGGGGTAATAACTGTTCCTGAACCTGGTGGTGTGGGTCCTGAGGCTCCTGTATCTCCTTCCTGATGGTTGAGGGGTAATAACTGTTCCTGAACCTGGTGGTGTGGGTCCTGAGGCTCCTGTACCTCCTTCCTGATGGTTGAAGGGTAATAACTGTTCCTGAACCTGGTGGTGTGGGTCCTGAGGCTCCTGTATCTCCTTCCTGATGGTTGAAGGGTAATAACTGTTCCTGAACCTGGTGGTGTGGGTCCTGACGCTCCTGTACATCCTTCCTGATGGTTGAGGGGGTAATAACTGTTCCTGAACCTGGTGGTGTGGGACCTGAGGCTCCTGTACCTCCTTCCTGATGGTTGAGGGGTAATAACTGTTCCTGAACCTGGTGGTGTGGGTCCTGAGGCTCCTGTACCTCCTTCCTGATGGTTGAAGGGTAATAACTGTTCCTGAACCTGGTGGTGAGGGTCCTGAGGCTCCTGTACCTCCTTCCTGATGGTTGAGGGGTAATAACTGTTCCTGAACCTGGTGGTGTGGGTCCTGAGGCTCCTGTACCTCCTTCCTGATGGTTGAGGGGGTAATAACTGTTCCTGAACCTGGTGGTGTGGGTCCTGGGGCTCCTGTACCTCCTTCCTGATGGTTGAGGGGTAATAACTGTTCCTGAACCTGGTGGTGAGGGTCCTGAGGCTCCTGTACCTCCTTCCTGATGGTTGAGGGGTAATAACTGTTCCTGAACCTGGTGGTGAGGGTCCTGAGGCTCCTGTACCTCCTTCCTGATGGTTGAGGGGTATTTACTGCTTCTGAACCTGGTGTTGTGGGACCTGAGGCTCCTGTACCTCCTTCCTGATGGTTGAGGGGGTAATAACTGTTCCTGAACCTGGTGGTGTGGGACCTGAGGCTCCTGTACCTCCTTCCTGATGGTTGAGGGGGTAATAACTGTTCCTGAACCTGGTGGTGAGGGTCCTGAGGCTCCTGTACCTCCTTCCTGATGGTTGAGGGGGTAATAACTGTTCCTGAACCTGGTGGTGAGGGTCCTGAAGCTCCTGTACCTCCTTCCTGATGGTTGAGGGGTAATAACTGTTCCTGAACCTGGTGGTGTGGGTCCTGAGGCTCCTGTACCTCCTTCCTGATGGTTGAGGGGGTAATAACTGTTGCTGAACCTGGTGGTGTGGGTCCTGGGGCTCCTGTACCTCCTTCCTGATGGTTGAGGGGTAATAACTGTTCCTGAACCTGGTGGTGTGGGTCCTGGGGCTCCTGTACCTCCTTCCTGATGGTTGAGGGGTAATAACTGTTCCTGAACCTGGTGGTGAGGGTGCTGAGGCTCCTGTACCTCCTTCCTGATGGTTGAGGGGTAATAACTGTTCCTGAACCTGGTGGTGTGGGTCCTGAGGCTCCTGTACCTCCTTCCTGATGGTTGAGGGGTAATAACTGTTCCTGAACCTGGTGGTGTGGGTCCTGAGGCTCCTGTACCTCCTTCCTGATGATTGAGGGGTAATAACTGTTCCTGAACCCGGTGGTGTGGGTCCTGAGGCTCCTGTACCTCCTTCCTGATGGTTGAGGGGTAATAACTGTTCCTGAACCTGGTGGTGAGGGTCCTGAGGCTCCTGTACCTCCTTCCTGATGGTTGAGGGGTAATAACTGTTCCTGAACCTGGTGGTGTGGGTCCTGAGGCTCTTGTACCTCCTTCCTGATGGTTGAGGGGTAATAACTGTTCCTGAACCTGGTGGTGTGGGTCCTGCGGCTCCTGTATCTCCTTCCTGATGTTTGAGGGGTAATAACTGTTCCTGAACCTGCTGGTGTGGGTCCTGGGGCTCCTGTACCTCCTTCCTGATGGTTGAAGGGTAATAACTGTTCCTGAACCTGGTGGTGTGGGTCCTGAGGCTCCTGTATCTCCTTCCTGATGGTTGAGGGGTAATAACTGTTCCTGAACCTGGTGGTGTGGGTCCTGAGGCTCCTGTACCTTCTTCCTGATGGTTGAGGGGGTAATAACTGTTCCTGAACCTGCTGGTGTGGGTCCTGGGGCTCCTGTACCTCCTTCCTGATGGTTGAAGGGTAATAACTGTTCCTGAACCTGGTGGTGTGGGACCTGAGGCTCCTGTACCTCCTTCCTGATGGTTGAGGGGTAATAACTGTTCCTGAACCTGGTGGTGTGGGTCCTGAGGCTCCTGTACCTCCTTCCTGATGGTTGAAGGGTAATAACTGTTCCTGAACCTGGTGGTGAGCGTCCTGAGGCTCCTGTACCTCCTTCCTGATGGTTGAGGGGTAATAACTGTTCCTGAACCTGGTGGTGTTGGTCCTGAGGCTCCTGTACCTCCTTCCTGATGGTTGAGGGGGTAATAACTGTTCCTGAACCTGGTGGTGTGGGTCCTGGGGCTCCTGTACCTCCTTCCTGATGGTTGAGGGGTAATAACTGTTCCTGAACCTGGTGGTGAGGGTCCTGAGGCTCCTGTACCTCCTTCCTGATGGTTGAGGGGTAATAACTGTTCCTGAACCTGGTGGTGTGGGTCCTGAGGCTCCTGTACCTCCTTCCTGATGGTTGAGGGGTATTTACTGCTTCTGAACCTGGTGTTGTGGGACCTGAGGCTCCTGTACCTCCTTCCTGATGGTTGAGGGGGTAATAACTGTTCCTGAACCTGGTGGTGTGGGACCTGAGGCTCCTGTACCTCCTTCCTGATGGTTGAGGGGTAATAACTGTTCCTGAACCTGGTGGTGTGGGTCCTGAGGCTCCTGTCCCTCCTTCCTGATGGTTGAGGGGTAATAACTGTTCCTGAACCTGGTGGTGAGGGTCCTGAGGCTCCTGTACCTCCTTCCTGATGGTTGAGGGGGTAATAACTGTTCCTGAACCTGGTGGTGTGGGTCCTGGGGCTCCTGTACCTCCTTCCTGATGGTTGAGGGGTAATAACTGTTCCTGAACCTGGTGGTGAGGGTCCTGAGGCTCCTGTACCTCCTTCCTGATGGTTGAGGGGTAATAACTGTTCCTGAACCTGGTGGTGTGGGTCCTGAGGCTCCTGTACCTCCTTCCTTATGGTTGAGGGGGTAATAACTGTTCCTGAACCTGGTGGTGTGGGTCCTGAGGCTCCTGTACCTCCTTCCTGATGGTTGAGGGGTAATAACTGTTCCTGAACCTGGTGGTGTGGGTCCTGGGGCTCCTGTACCTCCTTCCTGATGGTTGAGGGGTAATAACTGTTCCTGAACCCGGTGGTGTGGGTCCTGAGGCTCCTGTACCTCCTTCCTGATGGTTGAGGGGTAATAACTGTTCCTGAACCTGGTGGTGAGGGTCCTGAGGCTCCTGTACCTCCTTCCTGATGGTTGAGGGGTAATAACTGTTCCTGAACCTGGTGGTGTGGGTCCTGAGGCTCTTGTACCTCCTTCCTGATGGTTGAGGGTTAATAACTGTTCCTGAACCTGGTGGTGTGGGTCCTGCGGCTCCTGTATCTCCTTCCTGATGTTTGAGGGGTAATAACTGTTCCTGAACCTGCTGGTGTGGGTCCTGAGGCTCCTGTATCTCCTTCCTGATGGTTGAGGGGTAATGACTGTTCCTGAACCTGGTGGTGTGGGTCCTGAGGCTCCTGTACCTTCTTCCTGATGGTTGAGGGGGTAATAACTGTTCCTGAACCTGCTGGTGTGGGTCCTGGGGCTCCTGTACCTCCTTCCTGATGGTTGAAGGGTAATAACTGTTCCTGAACCTGGTGGTGTGGGTCCTGAGGCTCCTGTATCTCCTTCCTGATGGTTGAGGGGTAATAACTGTTCCTGAACCTGGTGGTGTGGGTCCTGAGGCTCCTGTACATCCTTCCTGATGGTTGAGGGGGTAATAACTGTTCCTGAACCTGGTGGTGTGGGACCTGAGGCTCCTGTACCTCCTTCCTGATGGTTGAGGGGTAATAACTGTTCCTGAACCTGGTGGTGTGGGTCCTGAGGCTCCTGTACCTCCTTCCTGATGGTTGAAGGGTAATAACTGTTCCTGAACCTGGTGGTGAGGGTCCTGAGGCTCCTGTACCTCCTTCCTGATGGTTGAGGGGTAATAACTGTTCCTGAACCTGGTGGTGTGGGTCCTGAGGCTCCTGTACCTCCTTCCTGATGGTTGAGGGGGTAATAACTGTTCCTGAACCTGGTGGTGTGGGTCCTGGGGCTCCTGTACCTCCTTCCTGATGGTTGAGGGGTAATAACTGTTCCTGAACCTGGTGGTGAGGGTCCTGAGGCTCCTGTACCTCCTTCCTGATGGTTGAGGGGTAATAACTGTTCCTGAACCTGGTGGTGTGGGTCCTGAGGCTCCTGTACCTCCTTCCTGATGGTTGAGGGGTATTTACTGCTTCTGAACCTGGTGTTGTGGGACCTGAGGCTCCTGTACCTCCTTCCTGATGGTTGAGGGGGTAATAACTGTTCCTGAACCTGGTGGTGTGGGACCTGAGGCTCCTGTACCTCCTTCCTGATGGTTGAGGGGTAATAACTGTTCCTGAACCTGGTGGTGTGGGTCCTGAGGCTCCTGTACCTCCTTCCTGATGGTTGAAGGGTAATAACTGTTCCTGAACCTGGTGGTGAGGGTCCTGAGGCTCCTGTACCTCCTTCCTGATGGTTGAGGGGTAATAAGTGTTCCTGAACCTGGTGGTGTGGGTCCTGAGGCTCCTGTACCTCCTTCCTGATGGTTGAGGGGTAATAACTGTTCCTGAACCTGGTGGTGTGGGTCCTGAGGCTCCTGCACCTCCTTCCGGATGGTTGAGGGGGTAATAACTGTTCCTGAACCTGGTGGTGTGGGTCCTGAGGCTCCTGTACCTCCTTCCTGATGGTTGAGGGGTAATAACTGTTCCTGAACCTGGTGGTGTGGGTCCTGAGGCTCCTGTACCTCCTTCCTGATAGCAGAAGTGAGAAGAGAGCACGTCTTTGGTGGTAAGAGTCCTTGATGATGGATGCTTCTCTCTTGTGGTACAGCTCCTTGCAGATGTATTCAATGCTGGGGAGGGGTGGGCCGTTTCCATTACTTTTCTTCGGATTGGTGTTTCCATACCAGGCTATCATGCAAACAGTTAGGATACTTTGCACTCAGCGTCTATAGTCGGGTATCAAAGTTTTAGATGCCATGCCAACACTTTGCAGACTCCTAAAGAAAGTACAGGCACGGCTGGAACTTGTGTGCAGGACCCTGGACAGCCCCTGAGATTATAACACCGAGGAACTGAATTTGCTGACCCTCTGCATCTCCGATCCCCTCATAAGGACTGGCTCAAGGACCTTTGGTTTCCCCCTCCTGTAGTCAATAATCAGCTCTTTGGTTTCACTGACACCTAGAGACAGTTTGCTCTTGCAGCTTGTTCAAGCTGTGCCTCACAGTTTTAAAACGCCGCACCCTGGGGAAAAGGATTGCGACGACATTCCTTATCGATGGTCAAGCAACACACATCAAAGTTGCTGGTGAACGCAGCAGGCCAGGCAGCATCTCTAGGAAGAGGTTTCGGGGCCGAGACCCTTCATCAGGACTAACTGAAGGAAGAGTTAGTAAGAGATTTGAAAGTGGGAGGGGGAGGGGGAGATCCGAAATGATAGAAGACAGGAGGGGTAGGGATGGAGCCAAGAGCTGGACAGGTGATTGGCAAAAGGGATATGAGAGGATCATGGGACAAGAGGGCTAGGAAGAAGGAAAAGGCGGGGGAACCCAGAGTATGGGCAAGGGGTATAGTCAGAGGGACAGAGGGAGAAAAGGGAGAGAGAGAGAAAGAATGTGTGTATATAAATAAATAATGGATGGCTTCTTCTCATATCCCCATAACCCAGACTGTCCAGTCTGTCCCCGTAACCCAGACTGTCCAGTCTCTCCCCGTAACCCAG